>NC_057797.1:246933725-246959591 GCF_018294505.1 Triticum aestivum | reverse complement strand
TGGCATTTCTTTTAAAGCCCTTTTTGTGATGTCGCTCAGACGTCCGACTGTGGCATTTCTTTTAAAGCCCTTTATGTGATGTCGCTCAGACGTCCGACTGTGGCATTTCTTTTAAAGCCCTTTATGTGGTGTCGCTGAGATGCACGACTGTGGCATCATTTTCCTTATTTTTATTTGTTCACCTTTCGAGGCGTCGCTTCAGACACCCGATCGGTCCTTATTTATGTTCTGTGGAATTTCAGGCGGACTACCGCCGTTTTTTTCCCTTTTTACTTACCCGTTATGCCAGTTTTGTTTATTGTGCATTAAGGAATTAATCTTGTTGCATCCATGCATGCATTTGTTATATCTTACGTCCGAACTGTCTTGCGAGTACTTTCAAAGTACTCACTGGCTTGTTTATTTGGCCAGATGCTGACGAAGGCAATCTCATGGATGAAGAGTTCGATAGCGAGCCCGACACTTAGAGGAGTACCAGTCAGTCTTGTGCGACCCTGGATTTGGCCACTGTTTTATATCCGCTTCCGCTACCAAATAAATTCATCGAGCCTCTCCTCGACGTTCGATGAGATGACAGACGTAAAGTCTTGTCTTTCTCTCCCAGCTGTGTTTTTCCACCACCAGCCTATCCTTGAGTCAGTAGTATGTCTCCACACCACTGTGTTCTGTCCGCCATTATGTATGATTATTGGCGTACTTGTAATAATTTGGTTGAGCAACCGTAGTTCGACCATGTAATATATTTTATGCTACTGGCTTATTGTATCAAGAATTTGTCTGCCAGTGTGGAGGATTTCTCTCATACTGGACTTAAAGGATTGGCTTTTCAATAAATATTTTTATTGGAAAACCGGTCGTGACAGCACCGGCAGTTGCTGCGCACTTGAACTGGTCGGAAGAGTTGAAGGTGATGGTGTACTTCGACCACCTAAATTGACGTGCTACCTCGAGCTTGGGGAGGGAAGCATTCACCTCACGCGCGAACAGCTTGAAGATGCGATCGGAGGCTGGGGCTTGAGCATTGCCTAGGAAGCAAGCGATGGCACAAGGCTCTTGGAAGCCCCCAGCTCCCTCCTCCTGGTGACAGTCATGATTCCTTCTTGGTGGTGGCGGCAGCGGGGGAAGGTTAACGTTGCCCTGAGGATAGTCCTCGCGAGGCTGATCCCTCCAGGTGCCCTCACGAGGCTGGCCCTGTCAGGGGTGCTCATGAGGCCGATCGCGCCACTCCTGGCGAGGGTGGTGGCCGTCCCAGCGTCCTCCACCTAGGCTATCCATGGCCATAGCCTCGGTCATTGCGCTCAGGGCAACGACCGAGGCGCCCGTTGCGGGTGAACTTAAGCTCCTGGCAACCATTGGTGTTGTGGTTGTGCATGTTGTCGAAGACGCAGCATGGGTGGCTGCCCTTAGAAGACTCCGAGTGCTTGAGAGTCGCGCTTCATCTCTGGTTCGGCCGCGAGCACGGCCAATCCCATGCGCTTCACGTCCTTGGCCTCAGTATTCTTGTCTTCTGGGTCAACCTCAGGGGCTCGAGGAGGGAGAGGCATCCCTCCTCAGCTCTCGCACACTTGGTTGCAATGTTGAACATCTCCAGGGCCATGCACAGGTCCTCGTGTATGGTGAGCTCCTCCTTCATCTTGACGCCACGGACGCCATAGGTGAACTCCGAGATTATGGCCTTATTCGACACCTTGGGGATCTTGAGGCGAATTCTATTGAAGCGCTGGATGTACCTCTGCAAGGTCTCTCGTGGGTGTTGCTTGATGCGTCGCAGGGCACCCGCAGCTAGCGGGTGGTCGCGAGTGCTCTAGAAGTTGGCAACAAAACGCTCTCGCATCTCATCCTAGGAGGAGATCTATCACACCATGTAACACCCCGGATGTAACTTTCCATACTTGTAACTCCAACTCTTGCCATTTCCTGCTATGTGTTATGATATTCCCTGTGTGGTTGTGTTCTGTCTTTCATTTTGCATTTTGTTCATGTCATGCATTTCATCTCATGTCATCATGTGCATGTCATTTGCATCTGTGTTTGTCTCATGCATCCGGTCATTTTCCCCGTTGTCCGTTTCATAATCCGGCACTCCCACATATACCCGTTGCACCCCTCAAACCTCTTCTCGTGAGCGGGTGGAAAACATTCTCGGAATGGGTCGAGATTTGTCGAGTGGCCTTGGTACATCGCCGGTAGGCCCCTTGTCAAATTTCGTTCCATTTGGAGTCCGTTTGACACCCCAACGGTTAACTATAGCGGCATTATAGTCGGTCAAATGTCAGATGTTTTCGGTCTCGGACAAGTGTTGATGGGCTGCCTTCTCTACTCTCTTCTCAGTCCAAGCCATCCTACACAGCCCACTAACCCCACCAAGGACCTACCTACCCCCCCACTCGACCTGAGACGTCCGATGGCAATCGAAGGGTCCGGAAACCCCAGAAACCCCCCAAACCCTAACCCTTACTATAAAAGGAAATCCCCCCTTCCAATTCTGGACATTCCTTCCTCCCCTCCTTGCTTTCCGTGCCCCCAACCCGCAGCCGCCGCCTCTTCCTCGGATCTGCCGCCGACCAGCCTCCCTCCCCCACTTGGAGCTCCACCAATGGCCAGCCGCCGCACCAGCAGCGCCCGCGGCCAACCTAAGCCGGCCATGTGGTTCCGGGCTCTCCACTCTGCCGCCAGCCTGCCAAGCTCAGATCGGGGCCCACCAAGCCCATCTGGGCCCGGGCGAGCCCGCACCGCCACCCGTACGCTGCAGGAGCACTCTGCTCCCCGCGCTGAGTTCCGCCCCAAGTGCTCCTCCCACCGCGCCTTGACCCCCGCCGCTGGCGAGCCTCGCCGCCACCTTCGTCGGGTCACCACCTCCCGCACCCGGATGCACCGCCGTAGACCCGCGCCTCTCCACTTCTTCCTCCCGCTTCTTCTACCTCCCTCTCTGACCGGATCTCTCTCTCTCTCTCTCTCACTCACCAGGGACCGCCGCCGCCCGGAGCTTCCTAACCTCGCTATCGCCGGGAATGAGCTCCCCGGGGCCAGATCCGTCCTCTCCGGTCCTCCCCGCTGCCCTAACCTACCAGAGGGCCGTCGCCCCTCGCCGTTTCCGCCGTTCTCTGTCATCGTTGCCTCTGCATCGCGCTGCAGCGAGTAGTGCTCGACCCAGCAGCACCTATTGACCGCACGCGTGGGCCGCATCCCGCGCCAAGGCCCAGCGTGCCAGCCTTCCCTGCCAGCCTCACCCCACCATCGAGCTGGGCCATGGCCCATGGTGAGTAGCGCCCAGCCCCTCTCCTGTGCATGTTGGGCCAGCGGATCTAGCCCGCATATGTTTGTCCTATGCGCTGTGATTTTTCCTAATTGTTCAGTAAACTGCATATTTGCAGTTTGGCCACTCTTGTTCATGCATTTCATATCTCACAAATCGTACATCGTATGTAAAACCTTTAAACATGTAAAATGCTTAGAATTGTGTCTACTTTCATAATATCCAAATTTCATGCATGTTTAAAATGTTAAACTTGTTGTTTGCATTTAATTTGTTAAATGACTTGTTAAAATGATTTAATTCATAACTAAATAACCTTAGCTCCATTTTAAATAAACTTTATATGTAAATGGGGTAGAAAAATGGATAGTTTAACATGATGACATTACTTTGCATGCTTAATGACACTAATATATGATTTAGGGTAGAACAGTACCAAATTCATAATATGCATATGGGGATTTTTCCGGAACTGTTGTTTATTATTTCCGGCCTCATTTAAACTTGCATAAATAGTTAGTTTACTTATGCCTCGCCTCTTGGCATGTTAACCAACATTTAATAATGTTGAGTACCTAACCGGGAGTGAACTAAATAATCAAATGTAGTGTTCCATCAACATGTATCTTGTTACATGTTGAGCTCCACTTAACTTGTAGTTTTGGTTGTGCACTTTACCATGCCATGCATATTTAAACCGGACATGCATCATCCTTGGTTGTGCATCATGCCATGTTTATGCTTGGTTGTTTACCATGTTATTTGCTTATTTCTGGTTGTGTTGCTTCTCAATAGTTCTCGGTATTGTTGCGATTGTCAGTATTCGTTCGACTACGTCCGTTTGTCTTCTTCATGGACTCGTTCTTCTTCCTTGCGGGATTACAGGCAAGATGACCATTACCTTTGATATCTATATTTGCTTGCTAGTTGTTCGTTCTATCTCTATATCGCGCTACCTACCATTCGTTTATCATTCCCCCATATTGCCGTGTTAGCCTCTAACCCACCTTCCTAGCAAGCCGTTGTTTGGCTAAGTTACCGCTTTTGCTCAGCCCTCTTATAGCGTTGGTAGTTGCAGGCGCCTTGCAGGTTGTTCCATGTTGGAACATGGATATGTTGGGATATCATATTATATGTTATTTAATTTAATGCATCTATATAATTGGCAAAGGGTGGAACGCTTGGCCTTTTGCTCGGTGTTTTGTTCCACTCTTGCCACCTTAGTTTCCATCATACCGGTGTTATGTTCCTTGATTTTGCGTTCCTTATGCAGTTGGGGTTATGGGACCCCCTTGACAGTTTGCCTTGAATAGAACTGCTCCAGAAAGGCCCAACTTTGGTTTTACCTTTCCCTAACAACCTATAACTTTCCCTTCGGTTCTGCAGACCCGAGGGTCATCTTGATTTTAAGCCCCCCGGGCCAGTGCTCCTCTGACTGTTGGTCCGAAACGGGCAGCCTGCGGGGCCACCTCGGGGAAACTTGAGGGTTGGTTTTACTCATAGCTTGTCCCATCCGGTGTGCCCTGGGAACGAGATACATGCGAATCCTATCGGGATTTGTCGGCACATCAGGTGGTCTTGCTGGTCTTGTTTTACCATTGTTGACATGTCTTGTAACCGAGATTCCGAGACTGATCGGGTCTTTCCAGGAGAAAGAATATCCTTCGCTGATCATGAGAGCTTGTGATGGGCTAAGTTGGGACACCCCTGCAGGGTATAAAATTTTGAGAGCCGTGCCGGCGGTTATGTGGCAGATGGGAATTTGTTAATATAAGGTTGTAAAGAACTTGACACTTTACTTAATTAAAATGAATCAACTGCGTGTGTAACCGTGATGGTCTCTTTTCGGTGGAGTCTAGGAAGTGAACACAGTTTGGGTTACGTTTGAACGTAGGTAGTTCAGGATCACCTCTTGATCACTTCTAGCTTCACGACCATTGCGTAGCTTCTCATCTTACTCTTATTTGTGTATGTTAGCCACCATATTTGCTTAGTGCTTGTTGTAGCTCCACCTCATTACCTTATCCTACCCATAAGCTTAAATAGTCTTTATCTCATGGGTGTGAGATTGCTGAGTCCTCGTATCTCATGGATACTTCGAAATAGTTGCAGGTGCCGATGATACCAGTGCAGGTGAGGCTACCGAACTCAAGTGGGTGTTCGACAAGGAACTTGGTCGTTAGTATGTGTCATTTCCTGATGATAAGTAGCGGTGCTCAGTTGGGATGATCGGGGATCTAGCAGTTGGGTTATCTTCTTTTTCATTTGGTTGTCCGTAGTCGGACTATGAGTGTATTCTGATGATGTATGAACTTATTTGAATATTATGTGATGTAGTGAGTGTAAGCCAACACTCTATATCCCTTTCTTGTTCAGTACATGGGATGTTGTGAAGATGACCATTCTTCCGACAAAACCACTATGTGGTTATGCCTCTAAGTCATGCCTCGACACGTGGGAGCTATAGCCGCATCGTGGGCGTTACACACGGGGAGGTTCAGGAGCCACGAGCATGCGCCATCCTTGAGGGCCATGGGAAACCAGTCCGCCATAACCTTCTCATCGCTGTTGGCCGCCTCGATGCTCAGCTCATAGAGCTGCAGGAACTCGGCAGGGTTGGGGTGCCATCGTAGCGCGGAGGCAACATGGGCTTGAACTTGCATGGACAGACGATGCTGCGCAGCTTCGAGGTGAACATGCGGCAACCAGCCGTGTTCAATGGAGCGCATCGTGGAGGTGGAATTTGCTCTTGCGCCAGCATCGCATGCGGCGTCCGGTCTTGACGTGGCGCTGCTGGGAGCCCACGCGCCTCTACTTGCAGCCGCTGCACCACCTAGCAGTTTTCTTCGTCGCGCTCCGGCGCCTTGCGTGGCAGGTCGCGCCGGGGAGCCTCGCGCCTTGGCTCGTGGGTAACGTCTTGTCATGGAGGCGGAGGAGGTGCACCATGAGCCATGTTGCTCGCGGCAAACGACGGATGAGGGAGCGAGCAAGATGGTGCATGAGACTCTCCGGTGACGCTGACAAGCTCGGCAATGCGGTCCAGCCAGTCCTCGTAGAGGTCGTCGATGGGGCGATATTGCAGGAGCTTGCACGCCATGAGCGGCACAGCCTGTGCGTTCGCTGGACCACGACGAGCGTGAGGTGAAGAAGCGACCGCCGGGGTCAACGATGGAGTGGAGGTGCACCCATCCCACCGCACGAAGGGCTACATCAATGAAGCATGCTGCTCGTGGGTCGCCGGGCTGGTGGTAGCGTTGGCCCCAGGCGACGCGGAACGGCGGGGAGCCTCGTCACCAACAGATGTCGTCTGGGCGACGTGCGCGGTGAGGGCGGCCTGGCGCTCAGCATGAACTCCATGAACATCATCCATGGGGACGGCGAAACGGTGGCGAATCGACTGGAGGAAGAGAGGCTCCGACGCACCCCTACCTGGTGCACCAAATGTCAGATTTCGGTTCCACGGACCCTTGAGAGGTTCGAACTCTGAGGTGCGTGTGAATAACTCAACCTCCCTAGTCTACCTACTCGCCAATCTCACGACCTAGCTCGATGAACAGAAAGGAACTGGGACACAGCAGTTTACCCAGGTTCGGGCCACCTTGCGGTGTAAAACCGTACTCCTGCTTTGTGGTGGATTGGCCACGAGGGGCTGAGGATGAACTAGTATAGTGGGATAACAACCTCAGGAGGAGGCGTGTTCTTGTGCCCGAGTGAGCTGGTGGGTACGAGGATGGATCCGATGGGGTTCCGTCCGACCCCTCTCTACGGTGGTACTGTTGCTCTAATTATAGTAGCCTCACTCCTCTTCGCAAACAAAGGCGGGAAGGGATCCCACAATGGCACAATTCAAAGGGAGACAACTTGTACATGCTATGCTGACAAAAGTAGTCTTCGCCTGCAAAAGCCTCTGGTCATGATGTCGTGGTAGGATCGGTGATGACCTCCTTCATGTCGTCCTGGCGCTCTTGGTCTTGTTGCACGGGAATGTAAACCTTTGGCTGATTCCTCTGGAGTCCGTGCTTGCACTTTCCTCCTTAGCGCAAAAGAGGAAATTGTTGTCCTACACCCACTGGCGCCTGCCTGGCCTTGGTCGTCATGGCTTACGTCACCTTGAGCCTCATAGGTGAGGCTTGCATAGAAATCTCCGCTCCTCAGGAGCCAGCGTAAAGAGGTCGCTCCTCGTGGAGGTCTTGGTGTCGTCTGCCTCGTGAGGCTTGGCCCCTCACGAGGTTCTTGAGTTGCTGATGTCGAAGATGGGACGTATCAGGCCGTCGATGAAGCCACACCGTGGACCGCAGGCAGGCAAGTCTGGGTACCCACGTTCCCAGAACACCGACACACATGGAAAACCCATTTATTCGAACCAAGCATGATTAAGTACTTAGAAATACAACAATTGTGTATGTTTCTCATGTATTAAGTGCATCAAAATTTGATTTATTCCTCACATGAATAACAATACAAAATTCTCCCCACGACAATTGGACATCGCTGTCGGATTTCGGGTTCCGGCAGACCCTTGAGGTTCGAACACTGGGGTGCGCACAGAGCTTTCGTCTCCTACCTACCTGCATCCCTCCGCCTTGCTAGGATCTAAACTAAGGAAAGAACAACACAAGAGACACAGGGTTTATACTGGTTCGGGCCACCGTTGTGGTGTAATACCCTACTCCAGTGCGTGGTGTGGTGGATTGCCTCTTGGGCTGATGATGATGAACAATACAAGGAAGAACAGCCTCGCGAGGGTCTGTTCTTGGCTGGGGCGATGAACTGCTGGGAGGAGATCAGTCGCCCTTCTCTCTCTCTCTCTCTCTCTCCCTCTCTCTCTCTCTCTCTCTCTCTCTCTCTCTCTCTCTTTCTTTTTGCCCTCGGTCCTCTCTCTCCTGTCTAGCGGGTGGCCAGTCCTATTTATAGGGGCCCTAGTCCTCTTCCCAAATATCGAGCGGGAAGGGAGCCAACAATGGCGGGCTAATTTGAAGGGGGAAAGCTAGTACTAGCTATCCTGACAAAAGTAGTCTTCGCCTGCGCAAAGCTCTGGTGATGACGCTGTCTTGGGCTCCACAGTGACCTCCATCTTGTAGTCCTCCTGGTCTTGGTCTCGTTGCACCGAAATGGCAACCTTTGCCTGATGCCTCGGTACTCCGCGGCTGCGCTTGCCCCCTTTGCACCAAAGAGGAAAGGAGGACACTACGCAGGCTGGCACCTGCCTAGCGCCCTCGGTCATCATGGCTTGCGTCACGGGCACCTCTTGAGGTACCCCGCCTTGATCTCTCTGCCTCCTCGTGAGCCAGCCTGATGAGGCCGTGCCTGAGGAAGCTCCGCGTCGTCCGCCTCGCGAGGGTCTTGGGTTTGTGTTGGTGAAGATGGGTCGCGCTGTGCCCCCTTTTGAGCCACGCCGCAGGCCCCAGGCAGGCAAGTCTGGGGACCCCCGTTCCCAGAACGCCGACAGTAGCCCCCGGGCCCAAGGCGCGCTCGGACTTGGCCGTGTAGGGAGGCGGAAGGGCAAGAGCGAAGCGCCGCGGGCCCTAATAGTCTGCGGCCTTGGGCACCGCATGGCGGTTGATTGGACATGGGCGCCTCCACTTCCCCATGGCGCCTTGGCAACTGCACGGATTGGACAAGTCCCTGCATGCAAAGTGGGTCATGATTACCCGCGATCGTGGAGGTAGGCGGTTGGCCTCCACCGGCCATAAGTACGGAACAACGCGCGCCCTTCCAGTCCATCCCTCCTTGCTTCTCCTTCTTCCCGATCCTTGCTCCGTTTTGCTACGATGGCTCTGATCCGCCGGTTCTCGACGGCAGAGAAGGCAAAGGTTCCCCGAGAGGAACCAGACCCACTCCCGTCGAAGAAACGGCTCGCCCCCCGTGGGGACGAGGGGGCCCTTCAGATAGTGTCGAGGCCTTTGTGCGAGCAGGCACCACCGAGGTTCCCGCTTCCATTGTACGCCCACATCGAGGGCCCTGAAGGAGCTGATGCTGAACACCACGGGCGGCGCCGCCGTCGGTGCCAGCGGGTCACGAAGGTGTGGGTCATCCCCCCTGGGGTCCACATCGAGGGCTCTTCCCGAGAGTTCGTGCTTCACATCGCCATTCCTCTGCAGTCTTGGATCTGCCTTCCTCCCTTCTTCACCTCCATTATCCCGCAGGGGGAGCCCTTGGAGCTCTGGCTGCAGCACGCCGGCCGCAGCACCCTCGCGACCGAGGCAGAGGTCACGGTCGTTGCCCCGGGCGAGGTCTACATGACTCGGGGCTGGAGAGAGATCGCCCGGGTTTGCAGGGTAAGGGGCGTCTTCGCGGTCCACTTGGATTACGACGGTGCTTCGGTGATGCTCTTCAAGGTCTTTGATGCGAGCAGGCGCCGGCTGGAGCGCTGCCCTGGGGAAGGTGGCCAGGACCCTGCCGCGACGAGGACTGGGCCCGCCAACCGCTCCCTTGGCGGCTCCTCAGGTGGTGGATGCGTCAGAGGTTCCAGCGACTCCGGTGAGCTCTTCGCGATTCCGGAGAAGAGCGACGATAGCTACGAGCCCCCGAGCCGGCGCCGCTCCTGGAGCAGGGCGGGCTCGTCAGGCCGCTGCCGACCCTGATCTGGATGGGGTTGGCGTTGGTGCTTGACGGCCCACTATTGATGATGGCGTCTTTTGCTGGGACGTGCGTAGTTCGTGTCCCTTTAGGATCTGTTCCTTGCGAGGAATCAGAAACGCGTCCCAAGGGGGCTTGTAAGGTGCCTGTGATCCTGTTTTGTTAATATAACCCCTGTCGTAAAATTGTGCGAGTTGCTCATTCTGTGTTAGCTCAATCCTCCCTTTCGAACCTCACGAGGGCTTGGTGCTCTGCGCCAACAGGTCCCAGTCCCAAGGCGGCTTCAGCCATCGCTGGTATGCCAGGTCGCGATGCCGTGGTCAAGGCCAGGAGGTGAGTGACCCGGAGTCCGGTAAGAGCCCCTGAGTCGCGATGCTCAGGAGGTCCCCTTTGGCGCCCAAGCAGCCGTCATTTGGTGAGGAAGGAGAGTGGCGTCGCTAACACGGGATGGCATTAGGTGCGGGGATGGTGCCACGGTAGCTGGCACTTCCGGGTGATGACTTATCTCGAGGATCAGGGGCCGCTCTCTGGTGTGTCGCCGGGTCCGTGCTTCGGCAGGCACGAGGTTGCTCGGCGAGGTCCTCGCGTGTCTCTCCCCTCTCACCTTTGTTCCCCTTTCTGCTCTACGTCCTCGGGCCCCGGCCCTCGAGTGGGTCTCAGCCGTCGTTGATATGCCAGGTCGCGATGCCGTGGTCAAGGCCAGAGGGTGAGGGCTGGAGAGCCGGTAGGAGCCCTGAGTCGCGATGCTCAGGCACCCCCCCTTTAACGTGCAAGCGGTTCGCGCGGACGAGGGCGAAAGAGAAACCGCAAGGGCCTTGCCTGACGCAGCTCCTTCAGGAGGGCCTGCAGGTCCACCATATAAAAAACAAGGGGTTGCCATGATAATTGACAGTCAGCCGTTGGTTGGTTCCAAGGGGTAGTGAGGCACTGAAGGCTTGACGAGGTGACGCTGTGCGGGGCTGCCGCGGCCAGAGCTCAGCCATCTAGGTTTGTCAGCGTTGCAGGGACGGACCCATGCGCAAGCGTCGTGCCGTTTGGGAGGAGCTCCATTAGTTGGCGTCAACTGAGAAGGCAACTAGGTAAAACACATTAGCCGCGAAGGAGTGGATTCGTTCAAATAGATGCTGGGAATGCAGACATCACTGGGTCAGGCCCGACCGACTTGGGGATCATGCAGCCTGAGGGGCGCCTCCAACAAGGTAAGCTAACAACATGGAATAAAAAAGGGATACACGCCGCAGGGATGGACCCACGCGGCCTGGGAATAATGCAGCCCTAGGGGGGCGCTCCCAGCTGGAAGTAAAACTAGAATGGTGTTACCCGATGACGTTGAGGACGAAGGAGCATTGATGTAGCAGGCTCGGTGGGCTGCGGGAGCAGATCCTCACGAGCCCCGAGGCCCAGGGGCCTCGGGAGGCTCCGGAGGCGCTGGCGGCTCCTCACGGGCCATCTCCATCCCTGCCAGGGCAGCGGAACGCCTGGCCTCTCGTGCCTCCGTGATGCCCCTCATGAGGCGCTGGTACGCGTCAGCCGTGCTCGGCAGGCCGTAAGGCATGCGGACGTAGTTGTGGGGTGGGCCTCCGCAGCGCCCCACTCGCGAGGGCCAGAGGTGCTCCAGATAGGCGACTCGGTTGAGCCCTGGTATGTCGATGCAGACGCGCAGCCCACCATCCTCGCGTGGATGGGGAGCCACTGCTGGTAGGCGGCGGCCGCCTTTCATGACTCTTGACTCCTGTTGCTCCTGAATGACCTTGCTGATGAACTCCTGAGGGTCTGGATCTCCTTGCCTTGCTCCTTCTTGAGGGAAACGTGCTTCGAAATACGCCTCCATGTGGTGCCCAAGCGCCTCCCTCGTGACCCTAGCTAGGTCGATGGCCCTCCAGGGGAGATCCCCCGAGCCCTGCATGAGGAGGGCGCTGGGCGTGCTTTCCTATGCGATGGAAGGAGGTTCCCCCTGGGCAGGCACGGGCCCAGAGGGGCCTGCCTCCTGAGTGGTCGGGCCGGACGATGTCTTCTTCTTCTTAGGGGCGGTCTCGGGAGGCGTCCTGCTTCCACGATCCGGGTCTTCCAGTGACGCGGCCTGAAAGGCTCGTTCTAGGGAACACACCGCGTCCTTCTCTTCACAGGGCACCGTGATGACTCTGCCACTTCCTGGCATTTTGAGGATGTTGTAGCCGTGTTGAGTTACGTCCATGAACTTGTCCAGCGCTGGGTACCCAAGGATGGCATTGTACGGCATGCGAATGTGAGCGACGTCGAAGTCGATGAGCTCGGTGCGGTAGTTGTCGCATGCCCCGAAGGTGACAGGGAGGTAGACCTGCCCAATCGGGACCGTGGAGCCGTTGGTGATACCGGAGAAAGGCTTGGTTGGCTGAAGCTGGCTGTAGGGCACTTGGAGGTTGTTGAATGTTTCCATGGACAGGACGTTGAGCCCTGCCCCGCCATCGATGAGGGTCTTGGTGACCACCATGTTGCTGATGATTGGGGAACAAAGCATCGGGAGGACTCCGGCTTTAGCCGCACACTTGAGCTGATCTGCCGAGTTGAACGTGATGGCGCACGCTGACCACCTGAGAGGGCGCGTGGCTTCGAGGCTGGGGAGGACTGCATTCACTTCGCGGGCGAACTGCTTGAAGATGCGCTGAGAGGATGGGGCTTGTGCCCCGCCCAAGATGCAGGCGATCGCGCGCGGCTCCTGGAAGGCCCCAGCCCCCTCGTCCTGGTGGCGGTCTTCGTTTCTTCTTGGCTGCGGCGGCAGCGGTGGGAGGCCTGCGCTGCCTTGCGGGCGATCCTCGCGAGGCTGATCCCTCCAGTCCCCCTTGCGAGGCTGATCCCTCCAGCCTCCCTCGCGAGGCGGGTCTTGCCAGCGATCCTCGCGAGGTTGGTCGCGCCACCCTTGGCGTGGGCCATGGTCTTCCAAGCGTCCTGCGTTCCTTCCTCCTCCTCGGCCGTAGCCCCGGTCACTGCGGTCAGGGCGACGGCCGATCCTTCCTTCTCGCACGGCTCGGAGCTCTTGACATTCGTTGGTGTTGTGGGTGTGGAGGTCGTGGTACACACAGTACCGGCCGCCCTTGGAAGGTTCGGGCTGATCTCTGCCTCGCTTGGTGTCTGGTTCTGCCGCGAGCACGGTAGCCCCCTTGCGCTTCACATCCTTGGTCTTGGGCTGCTTCTCTTCTGGGTCTGCGGCAGGCAGCTCGAGGAGGGAGAGACGCCCTTCCTCGGCCCTAGCGCACTTGGTTGCCAGGTTGAACAGCTCCAAGGAGGTGCACAGGTCTTCATGCATCGCCAGCTCCTCCTTCATGTTGACGTCGCGCACGCCATCGGAGAAGGCCGAGATGATGGCCTCCTCGGTCACCTTGGGAATCTTGAGGTGCGTGTTGTTGAAGCGATGGATGTACTTCTGCAGGGTCTCCCCGGGCTATTGCTTGATGTGGCGCATGTCTCTTACGGCGGGTGGCCGGTCGCGAGTGCCTTGGAAGTTGGCGATGAAGCGGGTACGCATCTCGTCCCAGGAGGAGATTGTGCCTGGAGCCAGGTTCAGGAGCCAGGTGCGGGCCCCGTCCTTGAGTGCCATGGGGAACCAGTTCGCCATGACCTTCTCGTCTCTGTTGGCAGCTTCGATGCCCAGCTCATAGAGCTGGAGGAACTCCGCAGGGTCAGCCGTGCCGTCGTAGCGAGGAGGCAAGTCTGGCTTGAACTTGCCGGGCCACGTGACGCTGCGTAGCTCGGCGGTGAAGGCGCGGCAGCCTGCTGTGGCCACGGGAGGCCTTGGATGACGGGGAGCTTGGTCTTGCATGTACCCATGCGCTGCAGCTGGGTGCAGCGCGGGGTCTTGATGCGCGGGAGCAGGAGCATGGTCGCGATGTGCTGGAGCAGGGAGCGCCCGGGTAAACTTCTTGCGGGCGAGGGACTTCTTGACAGCTCTGCTCTTGCTGCGCTGGCGCCTGCCGGAGCGGGTTCCGCCCGGGGGCAACGCGCCTTGGATCCATGGCGCCTTCCGGAGGAGGAGGCGGTCGGGGCGCCGCCAGAGCTTCATTGCCCGCGCGGGGCGGGGTGCGGTGCAGCGGAATGGACGGCGCAGGAGAGCCCCCTGCGGTGCGGACGAGCTCGGGAACACGGTCGAGCCATTATTTGTAGACGTCGTCGACAGGGCGGTAGCACAGGAGCTCGTTCGCCGCGATAAGTGCAGCTCGAGCCTCCATGGGCGCGCGGAGCGCGCGGGACAAAGAACCAGCTGGGGTGAGCGAGGGAGTTGCGGTGCGGCCGTCTTGCCGCACGGACGGATGCTGGGACGATGCTTGCCGCTCGTCCCCCGCCAGGCCGGTGGCGGCGTTGACGGCAGGTAACGGGGAACGGGGAGGGCGCCCGCCGACAGGGGCCGTCTGGGCGACGCGGGAAGCGAGCGCGGCCCTGCGCTCGGCGCGGGCCCGACGAGCGTCAGACATGGGCGTGATGGTCGGAGCAGAATGGGGTGGTGGAAGACGAATCCCGGCGCACCCCTACCTGGCGCGCCAAATGTCGGATTTCGGGTTCCGGCAGACCCTTGAGGTTCGAACACTGGGGTGCGCGCGGAGCTTTCGTCTCCTACCTACCTACATCCCTCCGCCTTGCTAGGATCTAAACTAAGGAGAGAACAACACAAGAGACACAGGGTTTATACTGGTTCGCGCCACCGTTGTGGTGTAATATCCTACTCCAGTGTGTGGTGTGGTGGATTGCATCTTGGGCTGATGATGATGAACAATACAAGGAAGAACAGCCTCGCGAGGGTCTGTTCTTGGCTGGGGCGATGAACTGCTGGGAGGAGCTCAGTCGCCCTTCTCTCTCTCTCTCTTTCTTTTTGCCCTCGGTCCTCTCTCTCCTGTCTAGCGGGTAGCCGGTCCTATTTATAGGGGCCCTGGTCCTCTTCCCAAATATCAAGCGGGAAGGGAGCCAACAATGGCAGGCTAATTTGAAGGGGGACAACTAGTACTAGCTATCCTGACAAAAGTAGTCTTCGCCTGCGCAAAGCTCTGGTGATGACGCCGTCTTGGGCTCCACGGTGACCTTCGTCTCGTAGTCCTCCTGGTCTTGGTCTCGTTGCGCCGAAATGGAAACCTTTGCCTGAGGCCTCGGTACTCCGCGGCTGCCCTTGCCCCCTTTGGACCAAAGAGGAAAGGAGGACACTGCGCGGGCTGGCACCCGCCTGGCGCCCTCGGTCATCATGGCTTGCGTCACGGGCACCTCGTGAAGTACCCCGCCTTGATCTCTTCGCCTCCTCGTGAGCCATGCTGATGAGGCCGTGCCTGAGGAAGCTCCGCATCGTCTGCCCCGTGAGGCTTGGCCCCTTGCGAGGGTCTTGGGTTTGTGTTGGTGAAGATGGGCCGCGCTGGGCCCCCTTTTGAGCCACGCCGCAGGCCGCTGGTAGGCAAGTCTGGGGACCCCCGTTTCCAGAATGCCGACAATCGCATTGCAGAATTGAACCAAGCAGTTAAAATAAAACCACAACAAACGAACCAATCATTAACTGAGCACCACATTGCACAATATAACATACTCCTAATAGAAGATCAAAGAGTTAACCAAATCAAGCATACTTAACAACTTGAAAATATAGCAATTGTATTTGTTTCTCGTGTATTTAGTACAACCATATTCGATTTATTTCTCATGTGGTCTCAAGACCCCGATCCTAAGTCACACCGATCTAGCATGTAACACATCATATCACTTTGCGGCCTCACGCACGGTATTCCCACGGGTGCCACCTTACCTGGCCCGGGATCGTTTGCACCTTTTGGCCCACATATATGATAGTGTCGCTAGCATCCATATGACAGAGAACCCGGGCCGACATGACTAGTCGTGAATCGAAAGTGGCACTAACTTATAGGGACATGCATACATGGCCCAGCAACGAATGTGTCGGTCATCAATGTATGAACCCAAGTTGTAGCAAGCTACACGGACTTAAAGGAACAACGTGTGACACTTCCCCAAAGGGATTGACACAGGAATGAAGAAGGACACATGTCGGCCAGCCTAAGTGTTTCGGAGCAGTAGCAAGCTACCCGGTAAGAGAGGATACCAAGAATAAGCAACTAGGTTGTCGGATCCCACACATACCAAGCATTTCAAAATCATACACTCAATATGCTCGATATGTGCAAATACAACATGGCATCACAACAAAACTCTATGACTCAAAGTATTTATTCATAAGGCTCTGAAGAGTCATACATAGTAAGAATTACAATCCTGGATCACCTGACCCAACATACAGAGCATACAGGCAATGAAAGCATAACAGGTCTCAGTACAGACAACTACAAATAATAAAGGCTGAGAAGCCTGCCTTTCTACACGACCCTCCCAAGGGTACATGTTCTTTGCTGAGGTAACAAGCTAAACGTCGAAGTCCATGCAGAACTACTAGTGAGACTGAAGTCTCTCTGCAAAAACATAAATTTAGCAAACGTGAGTACAAATGTACCCAGCAAGACTTACATTAGAAAGGGGGTGGTGGAGTTTAACTGCAGCAAGCCAGGATGGACTCAGTGGCTATCCTGAACTACGACTGCAAGTAACTCTTTTGGGGTGGCGCACACGAGTCCACATATTCACCAACCAATACACCACTATGGATCCGCTCCCGTCTCCCTATGAGAACGCAATCCATAGCACTCACGCTTATCTTGCGCATTTTAGAGTATCCAGTTTCACTTGTGTATGAACTATATAGGCAACCCAAAGGTCCTTTACCGCGGACCCGGCTATTCGAATAGATGATGTTAACCCTGCAGGGGTGTACTTCCTCACGCATGCTCTCGCCACTTACCACCATGTACACGTCGTGTATCTCGGCAACCTTCAAGCGGAAGCCTAGCGAGGGAGTTGGCCACGACCTGACTAACCACACAAGTCTCTAGTCCAGGTTTATCACCTATTCGGGTTCCCTCCGCAAGGAGATCCGGCCGGGGTGTCACTCACGGCCCCAAACGATGTGTACAGGGTTCCCAACACTACAAAAAAATACACTTCCGTGATGATACGTGTTTGTCACAGTAGGTCAAGTTTTTTGTCATGCATGTACATCCATGAACAATTTATGACAGGATCAAGATAGTCATACCTGTGCTGTCGTAGAAGTGTTCCATGACATCACCAAAATTATCATCACGGAAGTGTCCACTTCCATGACGATAAATCGCGCGTCACAGAATTGCTTTCTTCAAGGGTGACCGACACGTGGCATCCACCGTAACAGAATGCCGTTAAGCTATCGGATCGGGTTTTGGATCCGATAACCCGTTAACAGCCTCGACCAATGGGGATTTTCCACGTGTAAAATCATCACTGGCTAGAGGAAACACGTGTCGGCTCATCGTTGGGACAGATGTCATCCACTCATTGGACAGAATGCACCTATGATACGTCCACACGTGGCACGGCCCAACAGAGGCCCATTCCTATGAAAAGGCCGGCCCGTTTGACTTGGTCAAAAGGTGGCGGGCCGGCCCATGGAAAGCCTGTTAATGGCCTATTCGCATATAGCCCATTTACAGCCCGCTAACCCAAGGGCCGTTACGCCCTATCCGAATTAGGCCCAGTAGTGTCATCAGGGCCATCCAATATGATTCTAGCCCGTTCTCACTTCTGGCCCATGTATGGCCCATGACGTCTTTCAGCCCATATGAGGCCCTATGTAACTCTTGGCCTATTAACGGCCCGTGGTGAAACTGGCCCGTAATGAACAGTGTATCACTTTATACCCATTAACGGCCCGTTATTCCGTTGGGCCGTTTCCAGCCCATGTTATCTTTCGGCCTTCTCAGAGCCCATTTATTCTTGGGCTCATTTCCAGCTTTCGTTTACTTATGGCCCGTTACTATCATTTTCAGCTAGTGGGACAAATTCAGCCCGTGGTTACAGTCGGCCCGTTTGTGGTCCGTTAATATGTTGGGCCGTTTTCAAAGCGTCATCAAATACGCCCTATTAATGATGGCCCGTTACGGTCGGCCAATGAATGGGCGATTCCAACTCTAGCCCGTTTACGACCATAATGCGGCCTGTTATTGGCCCATGTTTGGCCAATCGATCATACAACACGTATAAGGCCCATTGATGATACGGCCTGTATAAGGCCCATTATTTCTACGGCCCGTAGAAGGCCTACTGTTTCTACGGCCCGTAGAAGGCCCACTGTTTCTATGGCCCGTAGGAGGCCCAGTGTCACTACAGTAAATATTAGCCCATGGTTATTGGGCCTAGTTTTAAAAAATAGGTTATTGCAGCCACTAGTTAACCGTGGAAAAAGAACTTCAATGACTACAAGCAAACAAATAGGTAAGATAACAAGGAAATAAATAAGAAAGCAACTAACGCTAGGCTATCACGGCTATTACACATATTACATCCACTGGGCATCAAAGTTCGCCACTAGTGCAAATATAGGGAACAAAGCAGCATATCATATACACTGGCCGTCAAAATGGGCCACCAGTGCAAATAAACGCGGTAGAAAAACAAGAGCATAACTGAAACAACTTCAGAAGAGCTCAAGAAACGTTATCCTAGGTATCCACCATGCTGGCAATAAGCTTAGCAAGATGATTCGCTTTGTCCTGTTTGGCGCTAAAATCCTCCAACGCTTGCTGTTGCACCAGAAAGTATGCATCTAAATGCTCCAGGGACTTCCGCGGTCCTTCCGCTTTTTGTCGCAACACAGCTAAATGATGTCTTTCAGCTTGTAGTTGAGACTCAAGAAACCGAACTGATTCAGACAGTGAGTTTGAATAGCTTGTGCAAGCGGTAGTGGCCCATAACTCCAACACTAAACCAAGACAGGATGTGTCACTATCATGAACCTTATCTGCATTACTTCCTTTACCATTGCTGTCAGGACCCCGATTCGAAGCCACATCGATCTAGCCGGTAACACCTCATATCACTTTGCGGCCTCACGCACGGTATCCCACTGGTGTCGCCTTACCATGGCCCGGGACCGTTTGCGCCTTTTGGCTCACGTATATGGTAGTGTCGCTAGCATCCATATGACAGAAAAACCGGGCCGACATGGCTAGTCGTGAACCCAAAGCGACACAGACCTGTGGAGACAGGCATACATGAATCACATCGAGCATGTCGGTCATCAGCGAGTGATTCCGGGCTGTAGCACTGGGCTAACAGGACTCCGGGGAACCCGGGCTGTAGCAGGCTAGGCAGGACTCCGGAAGTCACCGCGTGACATTTCCCCGAAGGGACAGACATAGGAATGAAGTGAAACACATGCCGGCCAGTCAAGTGTCCTGAACAGTAGTGCTGGGCTAGCAGGACTCGGTGTACTGGGCTGTAGCGGACTACTATGGCTCGAGGAACACTAGACTACATTTCCCCATAAGAAAGGCTGCCAAGGATAAACAACTAGATTTTCGGATCCCACTCATACCAAGCATTTCAATCATACACACAATATGCCTGATATGAGTACATACAACATGGCATCACAACAAAACTCTACAACTCAAGTACTTTATTTAAAGGCTCCAGGGAGCCATACATAACATGTTCATACAGATAGGGGTCACATGACCCGACACTCAAGTCATACAAACATACAAGCATATGCGGAAGCAACTAGTCTGAGTACAGACTCTAGAAGAAAGAAGGCTTCTCGAAGCCTGTCTATCTACATAGGGCCCTCCATGGCCAGGATCTCCACCTGGGTGGCTAGTCACTCGTCGGCGTCAAGGTCTACGTAGAACCCATCGGAGGGGGCGGTGTTGTCATCTGAAAACAGTAATTAAGCAAACATGAGTACAAAGGTACTCAGCAAGTCTTACATCAGAACCTACTATACATGCTTATTCTCAAGAAGGTGGTAGGGTTAATGCAGCAAGCCAGCTTTGACTCTTGGCTAAGCTATCCTACGGAACTCCACCAGTAAAATAGTTTTCGCACACGAGTCCACTACTCACCAACACAATACTCCACCGGGGATCCTCCCTCGTCATCCTACGAGAGGGCCATCCTCGGTACTCACACTTATCTTGAGTCTTTTAGTAGTATCCATTACCTTGTCTATGAACTGTATAGGCAACCAAGTAGTCCTTTACCGCGGACGCGACTATTCGAATAGTTTTATACCCTGCAGGGGTGTACTTCTTCATACACGCTTTCACCACTTACCGCCGTTTACACGACATGTACTCGGCAACCTTCAAGCGGAAGCCCAGCGAGGGTGTCGGCCACGGCCTACCTAAACACTTAAGTCTCTAGTCCAGGTTTATCGCCTATCCAGGTTCCATCCGTAGGGAGTCCAGCCGAGGTTTCCACATACGGCCCCGAACGATGTGTACATGGTTCCCGAGACACCAAACGGTTGACTCGGTACACCGTGCCATGGTGTATCTACCACAACATAGCCCACCCCTAGGGTCAGCGCTACGCATGGCCGCCAACACATAACCTACAAACACCAGAAACTATTTGCAACTCCTGGATAGATTACTAGGGTGATTAAGAAGCTGAGAGGGTCCATTGGTTTCGGGCCCAATGTACGGTAGTAACTGCATCTTAAATCACACATACAGATCTCAGTTCTTATGGACGGCCTCAATGAAACAACCCACCATGTACTCCTACATGGCCTCTCAACGATACCTTTACCAAAACATGTTCAACACATCCCTCATATTACCGCACAAGCATTTCACTCTAGCCCATCACCCAGATGAACCAGACCTGACACTACTCTAAGCATAGCAGGCATAGCAAGGTAGGAATCACATACATGGCTCAATCAACTCCTACACATGCTAGTGGGTTTCATCTAGTTACTGTGGCAATGACAGGTCATGCAGAGGATAAGGGTTCAACTACCGTAACACATAGCAGTTTGAATCGCGTTATCTTAATGCAGTAAACCAGAGCAGAAGCGAGAACATGGGTTTGTATCGAAATGATCAATGGGTTGCTTGCCTGATGGAGTGGTAGTGGGATACTGCCCTTCAGTTGGATACTCGTGAATATCCTCGGAGGCAGAACCTACCACGAAAAACACATCGGAACACCATCAACACAGGACGATATGCAACAATATGATGCATGCTATGACATGGCAATATGAATGTTTCTTGGCCTAATGCAAGTTATAACAGAAAGCAATGAACTCATTTGAATCAAAGATTCAAATATTAGCACATTAAACATGGCCTTAATAGTGCATTTCCTTATTCTGCTTAAACAGCAAGATAAACTTGTTTTGTCATGCATGAAACCATTACAGATGGATAGATTGAATTTTTCTGATCATTTTTCATATATAAATCTTTGCATTTGGAGCTATGGTTGATTTTCTATGATTTTTAGAAGTTTTGACTATTTTCTGGAATTTCCTATTAAAGAATAAATCCAGTAATTTAATTACTGCGTCAGCATTACGTCAGGGTGACGTCAGTGGTCAACGGGGACGTCCAAGTCAAACTTGACTGGTGGGTCCCGTGTGTCAGTAGTTAATTAAGCTAATTATTTTTAATTAAAACTAATCTGATTTAGTTAACGGAGGGGGGCCACTTGTCATTGACTCAGGGGAGTCAAACTAAGGTCAAACCCCTGATCAGCGGGGCTAATCCCGCCGGCGACTCGACGCCGGCGAGGCTCGAGATGGTGGCGCGGCTCGGAAAACGCCCATAGGGCACGGGCGAGGCCGTTCTTGGGCTCGTTGGAGAGCTCTTGCAGGCGCGCATCTAGTGGTGGTGGAGGCCGGGCCTATGGTGGCCGGAGACAACGACGGCGAGCTCCAAGGTGGTGGCCGGAGTTCGGCCATGTGCGGGGTTTGGGCTGCGGTGTGCAAACACGGAAACTGAGGCGCTAGCGAGGCACTACGCGATGCGGCAAGCACGTTGCATAGCACGGGATGACCAAATGGTCGCCGGAGCGACAAGCTCGAGCGGAGACGAGCTTCGGCCATGGTGGAACTATGGCCTAGAGGGTGCAAACGCATGGGAAAGAAGAGGGGAAAAGCGGCGGAGCTCACAGGGAGGTCGATGAGGAGATCAGTGGGCTCGGGGGCGACCGGAGCGAGGCGAATCGATGAACGGCGTCCGGCGGGTACCGAGGTTGAAGACGGCGCGATAGCAGCGATGCAGGGCCTCCGGCGAAGGGTGGCTCGGTGGGGAGGGCGAGGGCGTCCTGGCGGAGCGATTTGGCTTGTTGGAGGGGCGAGGGGTGGTTCTGGCATCGTCTACGGCGAATGGCGGCGAGGAACGCGCTCGGGCATCACGGGAGAGAGTGAGGGAGACGAGGGGAGAGTGAGTGAGGATGAGAGGGGGATGTGGGGGTCGCGTGGCATCCCTGGACGTCTCCAGGACGTCGGCAGAAGCAGGAGGTGGTCGGCGTGTGGCCGTGGGCGCCGGCCACGCGCTCCGCGTCCTTCTGGCAGAAGCAGGAGGACGTCGGTAGAAGCCGGGCATCGACAGAAGCAGGAGGACGACGACTGGCAGCCAGTCGGCTGGGCTAAGCCAGGTGGGCTGGGCCAGCACAGGTAAGGCCCAGGTAGCTTCCCTCTCTTTCTCTTTTATTTTTATTTGTTTCTGTTTTTCTATTTAACTGCAAATGTTGGGCTTTAATTAAAATACTAAAACATTTCCAAAAATCCTGAAAATAATTTTGGGCTCTGTTTAGAATATTTCCAAAAGCAAACATTTATTTCCAGAATTATTTGAGCATTTAAATTATTTTATAGCATTTAAATGCCCAAATTCAAATACTTATGAGTTAATTCAATGACCTTCTATTGACCTAGAAAATTGTGCACCAATTTTGCCAGAGGTTTTAACCCAAGACAAAGAGGATGAACTTTTTAGAAGGGCATTTCAGGTTCATTGAAAATAATTTTAGTAAACCCTAGTTGTTTCCAGGGGGGTGTTGGGGGTTTCTGCTTTCCCCATTTCAAATTTAAGAGAAATTTAAACATGATGCACACTCTAATGCTTGAACTAGCTAGGGTGTGACAATTGCTTAATCAGGCACTCTTCCCCAATATTTTGTCAGCATTCTAAAAGAAGAAACAAGCAGACACATAACAAGTTTAGCATGTACTAGTATATGAAGCTCATTTCGGTGAACTAGTTCATTAGTAAGGTGGACAGGATTAAACTACCAAGTCTTCTATTGCCAAGTACTAGTACATAATAAAAGCATCAAACAAACATATATCTATGTCCTATGGTAGCAATGGAATCTTAAATTAGAATAGTTGTTCTCCAGGTTTAGGCACTTGTTCTACATGAACAGAGTACAGTAAGACGCAAGAATATAATACTTAAAAATAGAAAATGAGCTCATAGACCTTACCACATTCTTGGTTGGGGACCAGTACAGAACAAGGCGTTCCCAGTCATCGTCCAGTAAATGTGTCTCAGGAGAACGTAAGGGAATTTGATGAGTTTCTTTGCCGGTGAAGTACGTTTTCTTCAGGTAATTCCATTGCTGCCACCAAGCATTCTTGAAGATAGTAGAGGTATTAGCACAGGTTACCTCATCGTGAGTTTCCAAATCGGTCCTTCTCTATAGAGAAAAATGGGAAAATTTGTTGTATTATAACCATCATGGAGGTAGGATGTATGGGACGAAGCAAAGTAATTGCCATGAATAACATTACTTACACATAACTCCTGGACAAACACCTGCAACTAGCATTTTCCTTCATCTTTAGTATAATATTTCCAAGATGGGAAGATACGCACATACGATTTAACAACATCAAATGCGATAGATGCTGAACTATGACTAGCTGGTTGTGCTTCCTCCACAGGAATAGGCGTACTAACTGGTGGAGTTGGGGTTCGCCGTGATAGTACTAGCCCTTTGGGCACCGAAGCTGCTTTACTAACTGCTCTTGTTTGGGAGCTCTGTGGTGAAGATGGTGATGTGTCAATAGGAACTGGGTTACTATCGACTGGGGTTTGGGTTAGATTGGGTGAAGCTGGTTCTCTAACCATCGTAGTAGGGGTACAATCTGCGGGAGTTTGGGTTATGTGTGGTAGGGCTGGTTCTTGTGCATGTACAACCGGGGTGCTATCTCCACCAAGAGGTAGCACTGTTTTATTTGAAGACCGTGTTTTTAGTCTGCTAGATACTGGCATCACCCGCTCCAATTCAAATGGCTGATAAACAGGAAATGTAGTTGAATGTACAGACATTGTATGAGAGACATATGCAATAGATAGTGTGTAAAAAGAGGGCATGAAATAGTTGACATGTATATTGTTTAACTAAAATGGATAGCATGACATAATTTCACATATATGATGTCTATCTAAACTGGATAGCATAGCATAACTTAATTCAAAAATATGATGAAAAACTAAACAGGATCGCATGACATAATTCACCTACATGTCATCTAAGTAATCAGGATCGCATCATTTAATTCACATATGTGATTTATATGCTAAACAGAGGGCATTTGATATGATGTCTGAACTAAGAACATGGTGTTGAATATTGTGTATATGATGTCTAAACTATGCAATGCATGACACCATATGCATGATATAAGCAGTATAACCGTGCCAAGTTAGAGCTTACACCTCAGTGGGGGAATAGGACTGGTCATCTGTCTCTGAATCCATCTCTGAGGAGCTATCGAGACCCAACAAGAGATCTACTGCGACAGGTAGCACAGTCTGCTCTGAAGGCCTTGTTTTCACTCCAGATTTTTCCATCTCCCACCCAAATGGCTGATTCACAGGAAGAGTAGTTTAATGTACAAACATTGTTGACAAATGGAAATGTAATGAAGAAAAGGATGGGCAAGATATCATTCAAATATATGATGCCTGGTTAAACAGGATGGCATTGCACATTTCACATATATTATGGATGGCTAAAAGACATGAGACAGCATAATTCCCATATATGATATAGAAACTAAACACGTGGCATTACAGAACATGTCTAAACTAAGCAGATGACATATATGTTGTCAAAAGTAGGCACTGCAAGGCAACATATGCATGATATGACTAACATCATCATGCCAAGGTAGAGCAAACACCTTGGGGTTAAATAGGAGTGGTCAGCGGCGTCCGAATCCGACTCAGAACAGATATCTTCCTTTGGATTACAATCTGGAGAGGGGTGGGGAGGGTTTGCCATTGAACCCACCATGGAGCGATGTCTGCATGACACTGTATTGCCGCGCAAAACTCTTCTCTTTTTATCTACATGTTCAGCATGACTGTGTACAATATCTGACATGCATACGAAAAAATATGGTGAGATTATGTAAGGAGAGGATTCAGAAATTAGAATGATGGTAACAACCAGTGGATCGATGTTTTTCCGTTGAACCAAAATAGCCCTAATGGACCGACGTGAATGTATAGTAATAAGAGATGCAACAAGTGTACAACCTCTTTGCCGTAGCCGTGTCGACCTCAGCATCATTGGGTTGGTCGCTGAAGCAGTTGAGGCAGAGGTGGCTGTTGGAGGTGTGGAGGAAGATCTGAGGAATCTATAGACGGCGCCCAGGGCACTGCTCTGTTGTGAGGGATCATTCTATCATTGGAGCAGCTCCGGTGAGCCGTAAGACGTCAAGGCTGAAGCAGCACAAGACAGACATCGTCAATCTCAAGTGGGATTCTAATAGCATCTCCAATAGATGATGTAAAATGGATGTAAAATTAACATCACCAAAAACCACCTAACTACAACAGATGAGGTAAAAACTGTTGACTCTCAACTCAACTGTCGAAACTTTAATTTATTGTGGAATCTGAATGCTACTGTCGAAACTGAATGCAATGGTAGCAGAGAGGCACTTGACATGTAGTTTAGGGAGGGCCTGCAGTTCATCTTCAACCTCCACCCCCCTGAGCCGCCAGCAACCACCGGCCGAACCGCCGGCCCCAGCGCCGCCTTGCCTCCCCGAAACAACTCGCCACCGCCGCCCCGGCCAGCCCTCTAGGCCGCCCGCCCCCCACCCTGAACCCTAAGATAGATAGTGGGGTACCTCTCCACCGAGCCCCCGTCCCTGCTACGGATGG
>NC_057797.1:246784069-246933393 GCF_018294505.1 Triticum aestivum | reverse complement strand
CCGGTGAGCCCCCCCCAACCCCTGAAAATCGACTAACCCAAAAGTCGATTCAGTCAACTGAAGTGTGGCTTAATCGGAGCAGAGCAGCAGCACGAGCAAGGGGGAGAGCAGCAGCAGCAGCTGGGTGAGCGAGCGATCGAGCGAGAGCCGGAGCAGCAGCAGCAGATCTGGCTAGTATGGACGCCACCGCCGAAGGGGCCTCGCACTGGGGGAGAGCCACCGTGGAGATGTCTCCCTCGACGCCGGCTTCAAGGTAGCCACTCCATGGGGGTGTGGGATGGAGCACCGTCGGCGCGAGGAGGTCGAATTAAGGAGAAGGTGCGATGCAATGAGTGTACAACGTTGCACCAAGTAGGCCTCGGCTTCGTCCGAGGAGTCGGTGAGGATGCTGCGGTTCTGGTGGAGCAGGTTAAGGCGGCGCTGTGGGGATGGAGCAGCCGCGATAAACAAGGTGATCGTCAGAGCAGCTCCTTGGAGGTGGAGGACGGGGCAGCTGAACCGGCGGCACGGCGAGATGGACAATGGATCCTCATCCGGGGAGGTGGACAAGGGATGTAGAGCTGTTGCGTTGGACGACATCGTCGGGGAAGAGGCTCCGGCTGGGCAACGATGACATGGCGGACGGAGGAGGGTGGGGTTTCGCGGCTGGAGCGGAGAGGTTATGGCGGCCTGGGATTTCGAATGGCGAAAAGGGAGCGATGGGAGGGGTGAAGCATGACTTAGGAACGCGCTTGTGCAAAATGTAGGGTGTGTTACAAAAGTACCCCCCACCGATTTGAACTAGCGGCCCTTTCAGCTCAGGGTTAGAAGGGGGATTTCCCGTGTCGGGATTTGGCAGCTGGAGGGAGTTTTCGCACGCGTTGCAATTTCGGGATAGCAAGGCGCGGGTTGTGAAGGAGCCAGTTTTGGGAGCACGATATCTAAATTTTCGGGATATAACAAGATGCGGGATGAATTTTAGGGACAAGCCTAACGTGTAGTAATATTGTACTTGTACGTACCAAATCAATTCGCACTTCCCTCAACCAAAAAGAAAACGAAAAAAATAAAACTATTCTGACCACACAAAGAGAGAGTCTTGCCCCGTGTTACTATACAAATGCTATTCAAAGCTACTCCCTCCTTCCATCTATATAGGGCCTAATGCGTTTTTCGATGCTAACTTTGACCAAATATTAGAGCAATGATATATGACATGCAACTTACACAAAGCACACCGTTAAATTCGTCTGTGAAAGGTTCTTTCAATGATATAATTTTCACATTGTACTATTAATCTTGTCAATAGTCAAAGGCGGTCTTAAAAATTCTCATTATGACCTATATAGATGGAAGGAGGGAGTATGAATCCATGTTATGTCCGATTAAATTTTTTCGCTTGTTGTATAATGCATGTAACCTACTCATACCAACATTTTAGTGCATTCCAAATGTCTATAGTACTGCTGCAATTCGAACTAAATTTGAATTCGTTTCTCTATTTCAATAAGAATCTACAATCATGATTGTTGCCAACTTCAACCATCATAGTTTCCTTGCTACCGCTAGATATAAATCAGACGGCCTATAATGCAGGATGGTAGGCACGCCATCATCAACAACTCCGTTTTTTATAAGAGTACAGATAAAATATATTAAATGTAGTATACCATGTTCATAACCACATCATGTGTATCACCGTTTTATATATTCACACATCCGTCGGTTTGAAACAGTATGATAAATTCTTCAAATATCCGAATTCTCTTTTTATAATGAAGTATATATGATCTCTATTCATCTTTTACACCCACACAACCCTCTTATCTTTGTAGCTAGCGCTAACTTTCTCTTGTGCATGCACACGCCCGCATCCCTCTCACCCTCCCTCAGCATTCTCTAGCTCCATCGCAAAAATTCGTCTTTTCACTTTAGGTCGTTCACCCACGGTGTGTGTAGGCCCCCCAGATCCTTCTTTATGGCACACATCGATCGATATGCCTCTCTAGCCAGGCGTGCCTAGCACAAACACAAGCTTCCCCTCTTCTCTTGTCACCGTCCATGCCTCACTCCCACCACTCTTTTCATCGTTCTCGTACTCGCAGACTGCTCCCTCTTAATATAGTATGCCTCTCGTACGACCTCCTACATGCATCCCTCTCTCTCTATCCTTCTCCTCGCGCCTCATTTGCTTCTAACACACACATGCATGTATACCGATCGATCTCCCAACATATACCTAGATCGACGTACCTCACAAGTTATGTCTCTCCTTTCTCTTACAAAGGGCGATTGATCTTCCTGTGTAGTTATGTCTGCTTACCACAGCCACATCGTCCCCCCTCATCATTCGTGCATGCCTCCTGACCCGTCTCTGACACGCACGTGCACAGACAACAAGAAGCCATCTCCTCTCTTATTGATATTGCGGGCGTGCCCTCCGTTTGTCTAGCAAGCCTATCCCACCATTTGTTAGAAGCAACTCCACTACCACCCCCTCCAACACTCTAGCTCTGTCTCTCTCCCTACCTTATTCATCTCCTACACATATGCATGGATGCCGATCGATCTCCCTTAATACATGAGGCAGATCGATCTCCATAATACATGAAGTAGGCCTCTCTCCTCCTCCACACATATACCAGCCATTGTACCTCTATAATTAATTGGGCCTCCCTCTTCCCCCACCACACACCGATAGTCGAGCTCTGCAGGTAGGTATCCATGCCACAGAGACAAACTGCACATGTCCCATCTCACGTTCCAGTAGGCCAGCCACTCTATATCTTTGATGTGGGCACACACAAATTCGATGGCACTCTTTATCGATCGCGTGCGCATACACACACACATCATCCCTCTCTTCGATTCTATGGACACCTCAAGCCGATGATACCTCCACTCTCTTCTCGTGGATCACCCCCTCTATATATATGTTATATCCAGGACTCTATTTCACACACATTGCATATGTTAAATTTTTTGATTGACCTCCCCCCCACAAAAAAACTCTGAAGAACCCACACACTATATATCTCTAGGTTTGTATCTCTCTCACACAACCCCATGTAGGTGATGTACGTATACAAGACGAGAATAGGTGCACCGTGCACGTACTCACGCTTCGTGCCCAGCCACACCCGCGCGGGTACACGGTGGAGCTCATTTCTCCGCAGAAGTTGAATTTGTTTTTGAAACATCTAGTGGCCAAAGACTCGAAAACTTTTTTTGCCCATTAGTGACTTGTCAGGGCGGTGGATTTAGTTTATACGATAATGCTGCATCCACCTAAAGTAATGAAAGTTATTACGTAAACTTCCTAGTAATCCCCTCTTCATAGGTGCAGCATTACTCCTAGCATTTGTAATATCAGTTTGAAACTTGTAATATTGCCATGTCCTATTCCTGCGTTTTCAAAATCCTGCGAATCAAATAGGTCCTGAGTTGGTGATGATGTTGTGCCTCCCATCTTTCACCAATAGCTGTCGGATCTAGATCTGACGCATACAAACCAAGCTTCTCCATTTTTGCAAAAAGATGCCCGCACTTGTTCCCTATTTACAAACAACTCCTTGTCTCTCACAATCAGCCTCATCTCCTCCCCACCACATCTAGGAGTAGAAGGTCATGGAAAAATCTGGCTTGATGGCCGCTGCCGGATCCTTCCACCCCCAATCTTGGTGTTCCGTGCAATGCACGGGCATCTACGCACGGGAAATTATGTCGAACAGGGCTAGTTGTAAGCAAGCTAGCTCTACAGCCATGATGATAGTGACTGCAGACGGTGAGGCTGACTATGGTATGCCGAACACGGCGCCTATACTCAGGTGTCATCTCTGGCGCAGGGTCTTGTCACTTCACTGGGAGGAGCAGCACGTAATAATTTGACCAACGGATATTCACTGTGAGGAGCTGCCTTTGGGTGAATGACACATGGCCCCAGGGGGTGGCTGGCCCACCTATCATACAGCCAAAGGAAGATGCAGTAGGGGGCCGTGGAGTAGTACCAAATGCTACGCACCTACGCACGCTAACCTAGGGCTGAGTGATCACTCAAATCGCAAGATCAGTTGACTAGAAGCTATGCTAGACCCATGGAGGCGATGAACGCGAGCATCAGCTGGCTGTGCCAGATGATCCACGACGTCTCTAGGTAGTATTGCCTAAGGCCGCCAGGGCGAAGGGCCGCTTGGACGACAGCTTCGTCTCCTTGTTCGACGAGGTCCTCGTCGGTTTCCTCGACAAGTTCACCGTCGTCAAGAAGCTTGCGGAAGACTTTGACGTAAGCCTCTAGCCGATGCGCCCAGGCTCTGCTATGCCCACCACTCTCAACGGCCACTATGGTAACAACCTCTTCGATGCACTGGTGGCCCTGCGACTGCCCGCTGTCCCGCCGGAGAATGTCCACCTCGAGGTTGCGCTCGCCACGCAGCGCCTGGCGCAGCAAGACACCATTGACATAATCACCCACGTCTACATGCAAATCGTCCACAAGGACTACTACATGCAAGAGGAGGACGATAGGACGCTGGCCTTCTTGGGGCGCAGGGCAACCTTGGATGACAATGTTCAGAAGCACGTTGAGCTCGCCGCCAACGCCGCTGCTCCTCACACGTCGGTTGGTGACCCGCCGCACTAGGGCGTGAGGATGTCGTTGAACGTTGATGGATCCGTATGTATTTTTGTCTTTCCGTCAAATCCATGTAGTAGTATATGATACTACAGTAATTATCTTACCTTTCGCATGAACTTCATAATTTTCATATGTACTCCATGCATGAACGGCGCCATAACCAAACTTCTCATTACTCTAGTCAAAATCGTTATTTTCTATCTATCGGTCGCTCCATGGAGCAGAACCAAATTTTACAAGTTACAAGTTCAAAACGAAAAGACTGCCGTGTTCGTGTCGCACCCCCACACGGTTGGTCTGGCACGCCGCTCAAGCGGGAATGCGTGTGGTGTTGCATTTTCACTTACAAGTGGGACCGCAGTTGAGAAAACCGACTATCGGCAAAGCCCCACCCCACCCACTGTGTGATGGCTGAGAAACTAGGAGGGAGAAGAGATGGCTGTAGCACGGACTCCAAGAAAATTGCTGTCACATGGTACTCGTGTGGGTGGCATGTGCCATACTTCTATACGTGAATGCTAGTTATGGCCCATGCCACTCCACTATATTGAGCCTATATCGAGGTACGTAGAACAAATTTCATGTAGTCTGTGCTCAGCCCTCCTCTATCTCTCTTCTCAGCCACCCAGCGGACGCGCAGAGCCCATCGTCTGTTTGCTCACATGCAGCCCCACATGTCAATGAAAATGCAAGAGGACCCACTGTACCTGCACATCTTTCACCTCGACGTGCTGGTGATGAAAAACAACTCCAATAAAGATCTTCGGTGGCCGCTTTTGGAGTTACTCAAGAGTAGTAAGATTCTATTTACAGTTTAACCCAATACACGCATCTCGTGGCTTCAACTACCACTCTATTTTCTTTCATGACACGACCTGGATGCTGGATGTCCCACGTGTCGGCAAAAGGAGGAAGAACCCGACCAAATCTTCGGTTCTGCTCTCGGATTAGACTAGTTGTGCTAACTTAAAATTGTTATTGTTTACTCCCTCCATTCCAAAATACTTGACTTCCATTGTCCAAAAATGGATGTACCTATATACTAAGACATGTCTAGATACATATATATTTTGACAAATACAAGGCATATATTGTGCAACGGAGGGAGTAGAATGGATGCAAGTTTTTGTATTGGGAAGAAGAGTACATCCATATATTGATAGAGCGCAATTTAGTAGATGTTCTATCACTTTTAGCTAGCACAGAGGCTAGAGATGAGATTAGTGCACTTGTTGATACTCCTACTAGAATAGAGGCTAGACATGAGACTAGATGCAAGGAAGCAACATTTACTTCTTTACACTCGAAGAAGAAAGAAGCATGCAAGATCGAGCCTCCGCAGATCAACAATGAATGCATCGAGAAGGCACTAATCCAAGTTACATGAGTAGTAAAATGTATTCTTGTGGTTCTTGTTTTCTTTGGTATTGCTTTTCTAGTCAAAATTATCATTGGATTTCATGCAAAACGGAGGTGCGTTTGGGGTCGTGCATTGGAGTTGGCCTTACAGGTGGGACCACAGTTAAGGAAACCGACTATCGGCAAACCCCCACCTCGCCCGCCGCACGATGGCTGAAGTTAGAGAAACGACGAGGTTGAAGAGATTGCTCTAGCATGGACTCCAAGAAATAATATGGTGTCAGATTGATGTCGTGGTGGTGGCGTGTGCCGTACTCCTAGACGTGAATGCTTGTTCTGGCCCATGCCACCCTACTACTCCTACTACTTACTCCTACTAGTATATAGTATACTGTAGTATCGAGGATTCGAGGTGCTGGTTACATACAACGAACACATTAACATATGGCTACAGTAAAAACACCCGCCCGACACGCGAAGCATGTGAAGCTAGTACAAATTTAGAGAAGCGACTCGAAAGCCATTCATAAATTTAGTAATTTTATCACAGGCATATCATTTTATTAAATACAACATGTCATCAACCCACATCGACAACGAGGATACATTATAAATACTAAAGTTTTCACCACACAACAAATAACAAGCCATGAAATGAACTTCAACTCAACCATTCCGCAGCGTTGGAAATGATTGCTTTGAACCACAAGTGATTCTTTGGGACGGGCCATCCGTTGTCGATCTAGAGACCAACGCAGGACCGATCATCCAGGCTGAAGCGGCCTACTATATCAGTACCAGGGTAGGGAACCACCCAAATGTCAGAGGTATAGACACAGTTGCTTCTCATAAATGTGTCAATAACAGTTGGATCGCCTTTCACCATCATCGGATAGTTTTGTCCAAGGAAGAGCGAGTTTTCTCCAAGACTATTAATTATGTGCCAGGGAGAAGGAGTTGGTGCTAGCACACTAGTATCCATCCCGAATACCATGCAACGGGTGTTGGAATAGGTCCGGAGAGTGCGACCATGGGAGACACCTGCTTCCTTAGCAGTAACATCATCAGTGGGTTGTATACACACAAGAAGAGGTGATCCATCAGAATTAGTTTCCAGGTGCCATAGAGTATATGGGCGCTGCTCGTCCTCATGCTCGTGATCATCACCATCAGCATCTCCCCCTTGGTTATACATTTTTTCAAGTATAGGTGGTGGGATGTTCACATGACCTTGGAAACACAAGAAGAAGGTTAATTAGTAAAGGGAAACTTGCTAACCCGCATGCATGTGGATGAAACAATTATAATTACGGTGGAAGACAAACGTACCGAAACTACTAGGATGCCATGCAAAAATAGTGCCACGAGTGGTGGTAGCAAACACAAGGCCCTCGTATAGAATTGCATCACAGTACTCATCCGTGTACAGAAACTTATTTTTGAGCAATATCCATCGAGTTGAACCACGAAGGACGGCAACAAGCTTGTCGAAGATAGCAACAACTTGATAGTTGTTGTAATTCCAAGAGCGGTTGGGAACTCGACAAATTGCTATCTTCCATAGAAGACAGTCACCATGATCGTATTTGAACGTGCGTACATTACCGGTGTGCTCAACCTCTGGGCAGTGTGCTGAGATTTTTGTAAGTGGAACCCGGTGACCAGTGTACACATTCACAAGTTCCCACTCGCAGTTGGACCCAATGTAAAAAACCCAATCTCCATTTGCGCCCGCCGAAGCCTAGCCCCCAAGCGATGTCATCTTAACATCATATGTATCATTGTCAAGCGGCATCGACTGGCACAGGGCGAGGCCTCCATCGTGCCAGCGCCAGTCATCAGGGTCACGGCGAAGAAGATAGGGGAGATCAAACCGCTCCTTGACTCTTGGGTTCTTTGTAATGATGTTATTAGTTGAGTCGAGAATGGTCTTGAAAAGAACATGCCATGCTAGCCGAGGTGACGACATCGCACCAATCAATGAGTTCCTCCACCACGTCATCTTTCAGATCAGGGCAAGAATAATGGGGTCGTTTCCGGCCTGTTCCCTCCATGGAGAAGACAATCGAACAATGGCAGAAGAAAGGGTGAAGGGCTGGAGGAAAATGGAGGAAGGAGAGGAAGAGCGTGCCACAGCAGTTCCAAATCGAGAGGGAAAGGCAAAGAGTCGGTGGATGGTTGCGAGTTTGCCACAGTTCACGAAGAGGCTATTGGAAATATGCCCTAGAGGAAATAATAAATTGGTTATTATTATATTTCCTTGTTCATGATAATCGTTTATTATCCATGCTAGAATTGTATTGATAGGAAACTCAGATACATGTGTGGATACATAGACAACACCATGTCCCTAGTAAGCCTCTAGTTAACTAGCTCGTTGATCAATAGATGGTTACGGTTTCCTGACCATGGACATTGGATGTTGTTGATAACGGGATCACATCATTACGAGAATGATGTGATGGAGAAGACCCAATCCTAAGCCTAGCACAAGATCGTGTCGTTCGTATGCTAAAGCTTTTCTAATGTCAAGTATCATTTCCTTAGACCATGAGATTGTGCCACTCCCGGATACCGTAGGAGTGCTTTGGGTGTGCCAAATGTCACAACATAACTGGGTGGCTATAAAGGTTCACTACAGGTATCTCCGAAAGTGTCTGTTGGATTGGCACGAATGGAGACTGGGATTTGTCACTCCGTGTAACGGAGAGGTATCTCTGGGCCCACTCGGTAGGACATCATCATAATGTGCACAATGTGACCAAGGAGTTAATCACGGGATGATGTGTTACGGAACGAGTAAAGAGACTTGCCAGTAACAAGATTGAACAAGGTATCGGGATACCGACGATCGAATCTCGGGCAAGTACAATACCGCTGGACAAAGGGAATTGAATACGGGATTGATTGAATCCTCGACATCGTGGTTCATCCAATGAGATCATCATGGAACATGTGTGAGCCAACATAGGTATCCAGATCCCGCTGTTGGTTATTGGCCGGAGAGTTGTCTCGGTCATGTCTGCATGGTTCCCGAACCCGTAGGGTCTACACACTTAAGGTTCGATGACGCTAGGGTTATTAGGAAGACTTGTATGTGATTAACAAATGTTGTTCGGAGTCCCGGATGAGATCCCGGACGTCACGAGGAGTTCCGGAATGGTCCGGAGGTAAAGATTTATATATGGAAAGTTGTTGTTCGGGTTCTGGGAAAAGTTTGGTTTTTTCCGGTATTGTACCGGGAAGCTTCCGGAAGGTTCCGGAGGATTCCGGAGGGGTCCAGAGGTCCGGCAAATGTTCCACCACGTCCAATACAGCAGCATGGGCTGTAAGGGGGCGCCCTAACCTTAATGGGCCAAGGGCACTAGCCCCCCCAAGGCCCATGCGCATGGGAGAGGGGAAACCCTAAGGGGGAGGGCCTCCACTTGACTTGGGAGCCACTCCTCCCCCCTTGGCCGCCGCCCCCAACCCTAGATGGGATCTAAGGGGGGCCGGCCCCCTCTCTCCCCACCTATAAAATAGTGGAGGGGTGGGAGGGCGGCCACACCCTTGAACATGGCGCAGCCCCTCCCCTCCAATACCTCTCCTCCTCCGCGTGAGCTTGGCGAAGCCCTGCCGGAGAACTGCCACTCCATCACCACCACGCTGTCGTGCTGCTGTTGGACTCTCTTCCTCAACCTCTTCCTCCTCCTTGTTGGATCAAGGTGTGGGAGACGTCTCCGTTCCGTACGTGTGTTGAACGCGGAGGTGCCGTCCATTCGGCGCTATGATCATCGATGATTTGGATCACGACGAGTACGAATCCATCAACCCCGTTCACTTGAACGCTTCCGCTTAGCGATCTACAAGGGTATGTAGATGCACTCTCCTTCCCCTCGTTGCTAGATTACTCCATAGATTGATCTTGGTGATGCGTAGAAAATTTTAAATTTCTGCTACGATCCCCAACAGTGGCATCATGAGCTAGGTCTATGCGTAGTTTCTATGCACGAGTAGAACACAAAGCAGTTGTGGGCGTCGATATTGTCAATTTACTTGCCCTTACTAGTGTTATCTTGATTCGGCGGCATCGTGGGATGAAGCAGCCCGGACCGACCTTACACGTACTCTTACGTGAGACTGGTTCCACCGACTGACATGCACTAGTTGCATAAGGTGGCTAGCGGGTGTCTGTCTCTCCCACTTTAGTCGGATCGGATTCGATGAAAAGGGTCCTTATGAAGGGTAAATAGAAATTGGCATATCACGTTGTGTATTTCGCGTGGGTAAGAAACATTCTTGCTAGAAACCTATAGCAGCCACGTAAAAACTTGCAACAACAATTAGAGGATGTCTAACTTGTTTTTGCAACATATGCCTTGTGATGTGATATGGCCAAAAGGATGTGATGAATGATATATGCGATGTATGAGATTGATCATGTTCTTGTAATAGGAATCACGACTTGCATGTCGATGAGTATGACAACCGGCAGGAGCCATAGGAGTTGTCTTAATTTATTTATGACCTGCGTGTCAACATAAACGTCATGTAATTACTTTACTTTATTGCTAAAGCGTTAGCCAAAGTAGTAGAAGTAATAGATGATGAGACAACTTCAAGAAGACACGATGATGGATATCATGATGATGGAGATCATGGTGTCATGCCGGTGACAACGATGATCATGGAGCCCCGAAGATGGAGATCAAAAGGAGCAAAATGATATTGGCCATATCATGTCACTATTTGATTGCATGTGATGTTTATCATGTTTTACATATTATTTTCTTAGAACGACGGTAGCTTAAATAAGATGATCCCTCACTAAAATTTCAAGAAAAGTGTTTCCCCTAACTGTGCACCGTTGCGAAGGTTCGTTGTTTCGAAGCACCACGTGATGATCGGGTGTGATAGATTCTAACGTTCGAATACAACGGGTGTTGACGAGCCTAGCATGTACATACATGGCCTCGGGACACATGCGAAACACTTAGGTTGACTTGACGAGCCTAGCATGTACAGACATGGCCTCGAAACATGGAAGACCGAAAGGTCAAACATGAGTCGTATAGAAGATACGATCAACATGAGATGTTCACCGTTGATGACTAGTCCGTCTCACGTGATGATCGGACACGGCCTAGTCGATTCGGATCATGTTTCACTTAGATGACTAGAGGGATGTCTATCTGAGTGGGAGCTCATTAAATAATTTGATTAGATGAACTCAATTATCATGAACATAGTCTAAATTGTCTTTGCAAATATGTTGTAGATAAATAGCTCATGTTGTAGCTCCCTGTTTCAATACGTTCCTAGAGAAAGATTAAGTTGAAAGATATTGTAAGCAATGATGCGGACTAGGTACATAGTCCAAGGAGTGTCCTCACTGCTACACAGAAGGCTTACGTCTTTGATGCACCGCTCGATGTGCAAACCCCTACAACGTCGTCTGTGGATGTTGTGAACACCTGACAGACACGTCCTGATGACTACTTGATAGTTTAGTGCACCATACTTTACGGCCTAGAATCGGGATTCCAATGACGTTTTGAACGCCATAGAACATATGAGATGTTCCAAGAGCTGAAATTGGGATTTCAGGAACATGCCCGTGTTGAGAGGTGTGAGACCTCTGACAAGTTCTTTTGCCAACAAGATGGAGGAGAATAGCTCAGCTAGTGAGCATGTGCTCAGAATGTATGGGTTCTACAATCACTTAAATCAAGTGGGAGTTAAACTTCCAGATAAGATAGTGATTGATAGAGTTCTCTAGCCACTATCACTAAGCTACTAGATCTTCGTGATGAACTATGACATGCAAGGGATGGAGTTGATCCCGGAGCTGTTTGCGGTGCTTAAGACTGCAAAAGGTAGAAATCAAGAAGGAGCATCAAGTGTTTAACAAGACCACTGGTTTCAAGAAGGGCAAGGGCTAGAAGGGAAACTTCATGGATGGCAAACCAGTTGCCACTCCAGTGAAGGAACCCAAGGTTGAACCCAAACCCGAGACTAAGTGCTTCTATTGTAAGGGGAATGGTCACTGGTAGCGGAATTACCCCAAATGCATGGTAGATAAGAAGGCTGGCAACTTCAAAGTATATACGTCTTATTAATGTGTACCTCACCAGTACTCCTGGTAGTACCTGGGTATTGGATACCGGTTCAGTTGCTATTATTGGTGACTTGAAGAAAAAGCTACGGACTAAACGAAGACTGGCTAAGGGCGAGGTGACGATGTGTGTTGGAAGTGTTTCCAAAGTTGATGAGATCACCATCGCATGCTCCATCTGCCTTCGGGATTAGTATTGAAGCTAGATAAATGTTATCAGGTGTCTACGTTGAGCATGAATATGATTAGATCATGTTCATTGCAATACGGTTATTCATTTAAGTTAGAGAATACTGGTTATTCTGTTTACATGAATAATACCTTTCATGGTCATGCACCCTATGTGAATGGTTCATTGAATCTCGGTCATGGTAATACACATGTTCACACCAAAAGATGTAGAGTTAATAATGATAGTACCACTTTGTTATGGCACTGCCGCTTAGGTCATATTGGCGTAAGATGCATGAAGAAACTCCATATCGATGGATGTTTGGAGTCACTTGGTTTTGAATCGCTTGACACATGCGAGCCATGCCTCATGGGCAGAATGACTAAGACCCCGTTTTTAGGTACAATGAAATGGGCAAGTGACTTGTTGGAAATCATGCATGCTGATGCGTGTGATCCAATGAGAATTGAAGCGTGCAGTGGATATCGCTATTTTCTCATCTTCACTGACGATTTGGGTAGATATAGGTATATTTACTTAATGAAGCACAAGTTTGAAACGTTTGAAAAGTTCAAGCGATTTTAGAGTGAAGTTAAGAATCATCATAACAAGAAGATCATGTTCCTACGATTTGATCAAAAGGGGATTTTCTGAGTTATGAGTTTGGCAATCACTTAAGACATTGTGGAATTGTTTCACAGTTGAAGCCACCTAGAACACCATAGATAAATGGTGTGTCCGGACGTCGTAATCGAACCTTATGAGATATGGTGCGATCTATGATGTCTCTTACCGATCTACCGTTTTTATTTTTGAGGATATGCGTTAGAGACAACTGCATTCACTTTAGATAGGACACCATCTAAGTCCGTTGAGATGACGTCGTGTGAACATTGGTTTGACAAGAAACCAAAGTTGTCGATTCTTAATGTTTGGGGCTGCGATGCTTAAGGCTTTAGCCGGAGAAGCTCGAACCCAAAAGTGGACAAACACATCTTCATAGGATACCCAAAGGTGACAGTTGGGTATACCTTCTATCTCAGATCTGAGGGCAAATTGTTTGTGCCTAAGAATGGGTCCTTTCTCGAGAAGGAGTTTCTCTTGAAAGAATTGAGTGGGAGGAAGATAGAACTTGATGAGGTTGTCGAACCTTTATTTCAACCAGAAAGTGATGCAACACAGAAAGATGTTTTCTGTGGCACCTACGTCTGTTGAATAGGAAGTTGATGATAGTGATCATGAAGCTTCAGATCAAGTTGCTATCGGACCTCGTAGGTCGACAAGGATATGTACTACTCCTGAGTGGTACGGTAATCCTATCTTAAATATCATGTTGTTGGACAACAATGAACCTACGAACTATGGAGAAGCAATGGTGGGCCCATATTCCGAAAAATTGTTAGAAGCCATGAAATCCAAGATAGGATCCATGTATTAGAACAAAGTATGGACTTTGGTGGACTTGCCCGATGATCGGCAAGCCATTGAGATAAATGGATCTTTAAGAAGAAGACGGATGTGGGCGGTAATGTTACCATCTATGATGCTCGACTTGTGCGAAAGAGTCTTTTCACAAGTTCAAGGAGTTGACTACGATGAGAATTTCTCACCCGTAGCGATGCTTAAGTTCGTCGGAATCATGTTAGCATTAGCTGTATTTTTTGATTATGAAATCTGACAGATGGATGTCAAAACAAGTTTTCTTACCAGTTTTCGTAAGAAAAAGTTGTATGTGATACAATAAAAGGTTTTGTCGATCCTAAGGATGGTAAAAGGTATCCTGGCTCCAACAATCCTTCTATGGACTAGAGCAAGCATCTCGGAGTCGGAATATATGCTTTGATGGAGTGATCAAAGCTTTTAGGTTTATACAATGTTTGCTAGAAACTTGTATTTACAAGAAAATGAGTGGGAGCACTACAACATTTCTGATAAGTATATGTGGATGACATATTGTTGATCCGAAATAATGTAGAATTTCTAGAAAGCATAAACGGTTGTTTGAAGAGTGATTTTCAAAGGAAGACCTGGATAAAGCTACTTGCATATTGGGCATCAAGATCTATAGAGATAGATCAAAACGCCTAATGATACTTTCAAAGAACGCACACCTTGACATGTTTTTGAAGGAGTTCAAAATAGATCAGTCAAAGAAGGGGTTCTTACCTGAGTTGTAAGGTGTGAAGTTGAGTAAGACTCGAAGAATGACCATGGCAGAAGAAAGAGGAAGGACGAAGGTCGTCCCCTATGCTTTTGTCATAGGCTCTATACGGTATGCCATGCTGAGTACCGCACCTGATGTGTGCCTTGCCACATGTCTGGCAAGAGGGTACAAAGGTGATCTAGGAGTGGATCACTAGATAGCAGCCAAAATTATCCTTAGAGGAATAAGGAAATGTTTCTCGGTTATGGAGGTGATAAAGAGTTTGACGAAAGAGTTACGTCAATGCAAGCATAACACCTATCCGGATAGCTCTGAGTGGAGATACCGGATACGTATAATGGAGCAATAATTTGGAATAGCTCCAAGTGGAACGTGGTAGCAGCATCTACGATATGACATAAAGTTTTGCGAAATACATAGGGATCTGAATATGGCAAGACCCGTTGACTACAACCTCTCTCACAAGCATAACATGATCAAACCCATAACTCTTTGAGTTTAATCACATAGTGATGTGAACTAGATCATTGAGTCTAGTAGACTCTTGGATGTTGGTCACATGGCGATGTGACCTATGAGTGTTAATCACATGGCGATGTGAACTAGATTATTGACTCTAGTGCAAGTGGGAGACTGTTGGAAATATGCCCTAGAGGCAATAATAAATTGGTTATTATTATATTTCCCTTTTCATGATAATTGTTTATTATCCATGCTAGAATTGTATTGATAGGAAACTCAGATACATGTGTGGATACATAGACAACACCATGTCTCTAGTAAGCCTCTAGTTGACTAGCTCATTGATCAATAGATGGTTACGGTTTCCTGACCATGGACATTGGATGTCATTGATAACAGGATCACATCATTAGGAGAATGATGTGATGGACAAGACCTAGTCCTAAGCCTAGCACAAGATCGTGTAGTTCGTATGCTAAAGCTTTTCTAATGTCAAGTGTCATTTCCTTAGACCATGAGATTGAGCCACTCCCGGATACCGTAGGAGTGCTTTAGGTGTGCCAAACGTCACAACGTAACTGGGTGGCTAAAAAGGTTCACTACAGGTATCTCCGAAAGTGTCTGTTGGGTTGGCACGAATCAAGACTGGGATTTGTCACTTCGTGTAACGGAGAGGTATCTCTGGGCCCACTCGGTAGGACATCATCATAATGTGCACAATGTGACCAAGGAGTTGATCACGGGATGATGTGTTACGGAACGAGTAAAGAGACTTTCCGGTAACGAGATTGAACAAGGTATCGGGATACCGATGATCGAATCTCGGGCAAGTACAATACCGCCGAACAAAGGGAATTGAATACGGGATTGATTAAATCCTCGACATCGTGGTTCATACGATGAGATCATCGTGGAACATGTGGGAGCCAACATGGGTATCCAGATCCCGTTGTTGGTTATTGGCCGGAGAGTTGTCTCGGTCATGTCTGCATGGTTCCCGAACCCGTAGGGTCTACACACTTAAGGTTCGATGATGCTAGGGTTATTAGGAAGACTTGTATGTGATTACCGAATGTTGTTTGGAGTCTCGGATGAGATCCCGGACGTCACAAGGAGTTCCAGAATGGTCCAGAAGTAAATATTTCTATATGTGAAGTTGTTGTTCGGGTTCCGAGAAAAGTTCGGTTTTTTCCGGTATTGTACCGGGAAGCTTCCGGAAGGTTCCGGAGGATTCCGGAGGGGTACGAAGGTCCGGAAAATGTTCCACCACGTCCAATGCAGCAACATGGGCTGTAAGGGGGCGCCCTAACCTTAATGGGCCAAGGGCACCAGCCCCCCAAGGCCCATGCGCATGGGAGAGGGGAAACCCTAAGGGGGAGGGCCTCCACTTGACTTGGGAGGCACTCCTCCCCCCCTTGGTCGCCTCCCCAACCCTAGATGGGATCTAAGGGGGGCCGGCCCCCTCTCTCCCCACCTATAAATAGTTGAGGGGTGGGAGGGAGGCCACACCCTTGAACCTGGCATAGCCCCTCCCCTCCAATACCTCTCCTCCTCCGCGTGAGCTTGGTGAAGCCCTGCCGGAGAACTACCACTCCATCACCACCATGCCGTCGTGCTGCTATTGGACTCTCTTCCTCAACCTCTCCCTCCTCCTTGCTGGATCAAGGCGTGGGAGACGTCTCCGTTCCATACGTGTGTTGAACGCAGAGGTGCCAGCCGTTCGGCGCTAGGATCATCGGTGATTTGGATCACGACGAGTACGACTCCATCAACCCCGTTCACTTGAACGCTTCCGCTTACCGATCTAAAAGGGTATGTAAATGCACTCTCCATCCCCTTGTTTCTAGATTACTCCATAGATTGATCTTGGTGATGCGTAGAAAATTTTAAATTTCTGCTACGATCCCCAATAGAGGTGCCCCGGCCTACACGTCCGTTCGGAAATACTCCTACTACTCGACGTCATCTCACTAATATGTTGGAACGGGACCACATGTCAACGAAACATGGTGTGTAATTTCTCGTGCAAAATGTGATCTGGCCGCATTGGCCCGAGGTGCCGCATTAGTTATCCACCTTTATTTTTTAATGGCGTGCCGATCAGTTTTGAAGCACGACTAACTGGTACTGTACGTGGAGAGGATGACAACAGGGACCCGCCAAGGTCAAGGCAGTACGCAAGCAAGTTAATCCTTATTTCAAGCCAATAAAAAAATAGCTCCTCCTAGTGGATTTCTGGCATCTGGGTCCCATGCCATTGTCAACGTAGTCAATAAACAAGAGAATTGCACAACGAGCGACTAACACCAGGGACCCAGCAGCTCGCCCAGTTATTTTTGTGTTGGGTTAATTTGATAAATGCCACTCCAAATCAGGTGTATCCGAGAAATGCCACTGCAATTTCCAAACTTTTTAAAATGCCATTTCTAGTGGCATTTTTCGAAGTCTGGAGTGGCGTTTTTCAAAGTTTGCAAACTGCAGTGGCATTTTTCAAAGTTTACAAAAATTGCAGTGGCATTTTTCAAAGTTTGGAAATTGCAGTGGCATTTTTATGAATCGCCATAATTGGAGTGACATTTATCTAATTTGTTTTTGAGACGGAAGCAGGGTGTCAACTGGGCTGTGCGGGACACTCTGGCCTGTCTAGACAACCTTTTCTTTTATGTTTACCACAGACCAGCCAAGTAGTATTTTTTTTCTTTCTGAAAATGGCTAGCCCAGTTCTTTCGTGATTTGTCAAGTAAGTCGCTTTATCAGGCCTGTTGGGCTGCAAATCTTTCAAGACGAGGAGAGCTTCATTGGGCTGGCCGAGAAAATGGCCTATCAGTAATGAGAAATGGGCTGTACATTTTTAAAACACATCAAACCGGCAATTATTTTCAATCTTTTTTCATTTCGAGATTTTAAATTGCATTGTTTTTTATGCGTGGACAATTTATTGGATTTTATATTGATATGCATTTATTTTTAAAATCAGTCTGAATGTGACTCGAAATTTCGGGATTAAAAACAGTTCAGACCGCACCGACATATGCAAAATTTCATATAATGTTTTAACCGTGGCCACAATATGGGCTGTAATGCTAACATAAAGAATATGGGCTCCAAAAAAAACCCGTAAGAATTAGCAAATGGGTTGTAAATTATTTGAAATAATGGCAGATGGGTTGTATGCTGTTTTCCACAGATTTGAGGCTTTCCACAGATGGCATGTATACTGTTGGATGTCCATCCAACGGCCGTCATGCTTCTTCAATCTCTGCTCTTCCTGCTCTAGTCGCTCAAACAAGCGCTGGAGGGATTGCCTGCTCCCTCCTCCCCGTGGCCAGCGGTGCTGCCATGCAGGCCTCACCGCCCCACCGTACTCCCATCGCTGGCCTAGCCATCCCTCTACTCACCACACCTGCTGTTATTCTCCGGCGACGGCAGACGAACCAGTAAACCCTCGTACAGTCGTACTCCCCTCCATGTGGAAAACAAAAAAAAGGCCGTGTCTTCCCTGCCTCTGTGTCGTTCCCTTCCAAGGCCTCGCCGTCGTCCACTGCTCTGGTGCTCTCGGCGTGGCGTAGTCAGCGTGGTCAACGACCGACATACATCTGAAGTGGACTGTACGTGGAGAGGATGACAGCTGGGTCCACGGCCGTAGGCAGGGAAATGCCTCCTTATTACGCGCAAAATAATGGTTTCCTCCACATGACATCTGGGACCCACCGAAACGGCCTCTATATTTCGTGAAAAAAACGTTACCGCCACTGACAGCTCGGACCCACTAGCTATATCTTTGCACGCAAGTGCCTCCTTATTACGCACAAAAAAATGAATACTCCCCCTGCTAGCTGGGACCCAGTATAGTGGGCGTACTAAGTTGACAGGGATGAAGGGCTTTGTCAACTTAGTCAATATGCATGGTTCTTGCTCGACTGACCGTACGATGTCCATCCAACGGCCGTGGTGCTTCTTCAACCTCTAGTCTTCTTGCTCCAGCCGCCCAAAGCAGCGCCGGTCGTGCCACCTGCTCCTGCCTCCCATGGCCGGCTGTGCTGCCGCCGAGGGCTCACCGCCCCCATACTACTCCCACCGCTGGCCAGGCCATCCCTCCACTCCACTCACCCACACCCCCTGTCATTATGCGGCGACGACAATTGTCAGGACCCCGATTCCAAGTCACATTGATCTAGCCGGTAACACCTCATATCACTTTGCGGCCTCACGCACGGTATTCCCACGGGTGTCGCTTTAACATGGCCGGGACCATTTGCGCCTTTTGGCTCACGTATATGATAGTGTCGCTAGCATCCATATGACAGAGAACCCGGGCCGACATGACTAGTCGTGAACCCAAAGTGGCACTAACTTACGGGGACAGGCATACATGAATCAACATCGAGCATGTCGGTCAGCAGCGTGCGAATCTGGGCTGTAGCACTGGGCTAACAGGACTCCGGTGAACCGGGCTGTAGCAGGCTAGGCAGGACTCCAGATGTCACCACGTGACATTTCCCCGAAGGGACAGACACAGGAACGAAGTGAAACACATGCCGGCCAGTCAAGTGTCCTGAGCAGTAGTGCTGGGCTAGCAGGACTCCGGTGAACCGGGCTGTAGCGGACTACTATGGCCCATGGAAGCACTAGACTACATTTCCCAATAAGAGAGGCTGCCAAGGATAAACAACTAGATTGGCAGATCCCACACATACCAAGCATTTAATCATACACACAATATGCTCGATATGTGTAAATACAACATGGCATCACAACATAACTCTACGACTCAAGTATTTATTCATTGGGCTCCGAAGAGCCAGATATTACAAACATGGGTCTCATGACCCAACATTCAGAGCATACAAGCAACAAGCACACGCGGAAGCTTAAATTGTCTGAGTAAAGACAACTACAAATGAAGAAGGCTCAGAAGCCTGACTATCTACAAGACCCTCCCAAGGGTACAAAATCATAGTTGAGGTAACAAGCTAAACGTCGAAGTCCACGTGGAACTACTAGCGAGACTGAAGTCTCTCTGCAAAACATAAAATAAGCACACGTGAGTACAAATGTACCCAGCAAGACTTACATCAGAACTAACTACATATGCATCAGTATCAACAAAGGGAATGGTGGAGTTTAACTGCAGCAAGCCAGCTTTGACTCAGTGGCTAACCTGAACTACGACTGCAAGTAACTCTTATGAGGTGGCGCACACGAGTCCACAAATTCACCATACCAATACACCACTATGGATCCGCTCCCGTCTCCCTGCGAGAAGGCCATCCATAGCACTCACGCTTATCTTGTGAGTTTTAGAGTATCCACTTTCACTTGTCTATGAATTGTGCAAGGGGGCCAAGTTTCCATATCCGAGGAATCCAGCTATTTGAGTAGATGATGATAACCCTGCAGGGGTGTACTTCTTCACACACGCTCTCGCCACTTACCGCCCTGTACATGTCATGTACCTCGGCAACCTTCAAGCGGAAGCCAGGCGAGGGTGTGGGCCACGACCTGACTAGCCAACAAGTCTCTAGTCCAGGTTTATCGCCTATTCGGGTTCCATCCGGAAGGAGATCCGGCTGGGGTGTCGCTCACGGCCCCAAACGATGTGTACAGGGTTCCCAAGCCCACCATCCGAGTGCCACTTGGTACACCGGGCCACTGTGCCTAGTCTGTCCCAAGCCCACCTATACCGGGTGCCACTCGGTAGACTACTAACACTACCTACAAACACCAGAAACTAGTTGCAACTCCTGGACAGAGATCGAGTTGATTAATAAGTCGAGAGAGCTTGGAGCGCCCGGAGCCCAATGTGTGGTAGTAACTGATCATGGATCACAAACACAGAACTCAGTTCTTGAGGACGGCTGCAATGAGACAACCCAGCATGTACTCCTACATGGCCTCTCACCGCTACCTTTACCAAATCGTGTACACACTTAGCTAACATATAGTAGGACATGTTCACCACATTCCAATTCATCCCCGATGAATCGGACCTGACTCAACTCTAAGCAATAGCAGGCATGACAACCAAGCATGAATGAGTAGGCACATCAGGGCTCAAACAACTCCTACTCATGCTAGTGGGTTTCATCTATTTACTGTGGCAATGAAAGGTCATGCAGAGGAAAGGGGTTCAACTACCGCAACATGTAATAGTTGAATCGCTGTTGTCCTAATGCAGTAAAAGAGAGCAGGAGCGAGAGAGTGGGATTGTATCGGAATGAACCAGCGGGTTTTGCTTGCCTGGCACTTCTGAAGATATTATAGCTCTTCTTTGGTGTCATCAAACTCATCATCGGAAGCACCATCTACCGAGAGGGGACGAATACCGGCAACAGAGAGGGTGAGCACAACCAATGCAATGCAACAATATGATGCATGATCATGACATGGCAATATGCTGTGATTTGGGATAATGCAACCGAAAGTCATTTTAATTGAAGTGGAATTCAAAACTATATCAAATTCCAGCTCCAAACCTATTATGAAATTTGCCCTAATCATGTTTCATCCTAAATAGTGAGGTTAACTTGCTCAAACATGCATGAAAATGGTACAGATGGATTCCTTGAATTTTTCTGATAATTTTCATATATAATTTATTTCATTTGGAGTTACGGTTGAATTTATATGAATTTTAGAAGTTTTGCTAATTTTCTGGAATTTCCAAGATAGAAATAGTCCAGAAATGATTAATTGCGTTAGCATGACGTCACTGTGACATCATCAAGTCAAGAGGGGCGGTCCAGGTCAAACCTGACCTGTCGGGCCCGCACGTCAGTGTAACAGGGCAGGAACAGAGGCTGACCAGTGGGGCTAGGTCAACGTCCACGTGGGAGAGTCAAACTGACATGTGGGGTCAGCTGGATTAATCTATGCTAAACAGGGAATAAATCCCAGGGTTAATTTGGGCGTGGGGCCCGTTTTCCAATGAGAGAGGGAGGTCATTAGCGGGGTCATTAGCGGCTAATGATGTGCCACGTCATCCCGCCGGAGTTAAACGCCAGCGAGCAATCAGACGGGGCGGGGACACTCGGGAATGTGCTACGGGCAGGGGTTTGGCGCGCTGAGGCCACCAGGGCATAGCCCTTGCTCGGCCGCATCGAGGGATGCACGCAGCCACAGCTCCGGTGGCCTAAGTCGACGGTGACAGCGACTTGCACGGTGGCCGGAGTTCGAGAGTGCTTGGAATCGGTGTTGTGGTGCACGGTGGGACGAACGGGTGGGCTAGTTCGGCTCCTAGGACTAGCACGAGCGTGACGACGTGCTAAGGGGCAAGCTGAGCTTGCTCTAGCCACGGTGATGACTTCGCCGGCGGCGTGAAGCTCACGGGCACGGCGGAGAGTGATGCTACGGCGAGCTACATGCCACGGGGATAAGGGGAGACAGTGAAGGAGCTCACTGGGGGTTGAAGAGCAGCTCTGTGGGCTCGGGGAGGCGCTTGAGGCGATGAATCGACGACGACGATCTTTGGTGGCCGACGAGGAAATGGCAGCGGTGGCAGCGCAGCAGAGCTTCTGGCGCCGCATGACTTGGTGGAGAGGACGAAGACGGCGAGGCGGAGACGCCTGGGACGGAAAGGGAGCGAGGGAGTGGCTGTGGCCGCGGCGGTGCATGGCGGCGCTCTCTGACGCGTTCGGGTCCGGGCGGGGGAGACAGCAGAGGAGGGGGAAGGCACGGGAGGAGAGTGAGGTGGGTGCGGGGCTGGCGCGTGGCGTTCACAGCCGCGTCGAGGAAGCGGCGGAAGCAGGAGGTGGCATGGCGTGTGGCCAGCGCGCAGCGAGCACGCGCCCTCCGTCCGACTGGCGCGAGGTGGAAGACGCCTCTGCCCCCTGGTGGGCTGGGCTGTCTTACCGGACCGCCAACTAGCTAGGTAGGTGGGCTGCCAGGTAAGTTCTGTTCTGTTTTGTTTTCCTTCTGTTTTCTTTTATTTAATCCTTTGCCACTGTTTTGAATTCAAACAATGCCAAAACATCCTCTGAGTATATTTATGTTGCCTGATGGACTTTTCCAGAGGCACATAAATTATCACACAGCATTTGGAAACATATCCCATATATATTTGAATATATTTTCAAATTCAAATAGAATATTGTTTTAAATTCAAAGACCAAATAATCCCTTAAAAATGTTCCAAAATTTTGGTTTGGTATATAACCCCTGCCAAAATTCTCAAAACTATTTTTAAGGCAATTTGGAATCACAGAATGCAATTTAAAGGGTTCTTGCCCTTCTTTACAACAATTTCTGAGGCTTTGAATATTCCTCATTTCAATTTCCTTGAAATTTAAACATGATGCAGGCTCACTAATGCAACTATTACACTCAGATATTCTAGGGCTGTGACAACTCACCCCCACTAAACAAGAATCTCGTCTCGAGATTCAAGACGTGAGGTAAGAAGACAGAGGGGTCATAAAGCTAACACGATCTTCATGATCCGATTGCCTTTATCGAAGATGTTGATTCATTGCTTCAAATTGATCTTGTCTACCTTCTGAATCTTCATCCAACACGATGACGACAGAAGAAGCTCTATAGGAATCGACCTTCTCGAAGATCGAACAACTCACGATCAACTTATGGGGTGAGATGTTGAAACATCTCGAGTTGAGACACAAAACACATCGAGAGGGATGGAAGAACAAACGACGAGGTTTGATTTGGTGGGCTACAATCCCACGCTTAAATAGATGGTGAGGGGGTTTCAAGGTAGCGAGGAGTTATGTTGCCCGTCATGTCAAACGGGGCACCTTAGAGGAGGTGACTCGTAGAGCTATTCCCTTAGGTGGCAAAAAGAATTACTTTTGATCCATATATCATTGAAACTCTTCATACCATCCTGAGGCAATTCTTAATGGATCATTTGAAGGAGTTCAAAAGAATGACATACTCAGGCTAGGTGGACGATCTGGACTACCTTGTTGAAGACAATGTAATGGATGATTTTGCTTATCATCGGAGATGGATGGGGCCCATGGTAGGACCACCTCTGAAGATGATACTGAACAACAATTGCTGAGAAGGGCAATCCAAGGGAGATTGGCACAAGGCGGTGCAAGCTGGGAACAAAATGCAAATGCTGGGAATGACTCTGGCAACTAGGAGATAACTCAACAGTCGAGAGCAATTCCACCATGTGAATGGTTATGGCCTAATCGAGGGATACCAATAGCACAAGAATCCCTAAGGAACAACTTCAAGAATAAGTCACACTAAATCCTCATGGAGAAGATGGTTAAATAGCTCAATCAAGATACTACAATGATAGATCTTCGGGCTAGGTGTGTCGGCCAGAAAATCAACCTTGTCGGGGACCTACATCATAGATCTTGGAAAAGTTCCAACCATCATATCTGCCTGAGATTAAGATCTGGTTGGTAACAGGATATTCCAGACCCATCGAGTCTGGAAGAAAATGAAAGTTTGCAACATAAATCGACGAGATGGCGTTGCGAGATTCTCGGGAAATGGACTTTGGTAGTAAGGTCCAAAACATGAGCTGGTTCTGCTAACACATGTGAACATGTTGTCCCAGACAAGCATGACCATGTAGTAGTCTTATAATAAAAACACTACCGAGTTCAGGTGGGGAACCATCATTGAGGATAACAAAGTCCTTGCATAAGGCATGCTCTTAAGAAGGAACTTCTTCTCCTTGAACAAATCAATCAGTGTCTTGGTGTGCTAGGGAATACATATGGAGTGGAGGTAATTAATCTACCAAACCATATAATACATTCGCACATGCATAACTAACTTGGGATGGTACCATAGGAAACAAAACAATCTTTCTCGAACTCATGGCGGCAACTTGCTCCAAATGCACATGAATTTGAGGAAGTCGCTTCTTCCATCCAACCATAAGCTTCATGAACGGAACACGAAGGCATTGCTTACAAAGTTTCCAATACTAGGTTGATGTTCAACATGAATCATGGGGGAGACAAAATGCTACTGATGGGCTTAACAGCAACTCATCAGAATTTCCATATCACTGGACTTCCACCATCATGTGAACACGGTGATAGCATTGGTCAGACCAAAAGATGCAATGGTGTATGCTCGAGGGATCAACCACGAGTAAGACAACATTACGAACATCATTGGTTCTGATTTGACTTGATGATAGCCCATACTCAAGTCAAAGTTTTGACAAGACAATAGATCCAACAACTGATCACGAGGACCAATTGGTGAAGATATTATCTTTCTTCAACACACACACAAACACAAGGATATCCCTACAGAAAGAACCAAATTCGGCAAAGCTTTCTATCTTCCAACTCTCCAAGTTGTTGTTTAGCTTAACCAACTAGCTCAGGGGTATCCAACAGAGATTCTTGGAGAAGGGGTGGTTTACAAGAAACCAACTTGATCACGAACTCAACATAGCGGTCAGGTGACAACCTGGTAACACTTCTGAGAAGATATCCGGAAAATCACGAACCACCGATATGTTACTAAGCTCGAGAACAATCTTGCTTTTCAGAGCAAGACGATATGATCAAATAAGCAAGGGATTGAATAATCCTCACTCATTGATCGAGGAGTGCACCAGAAATAAGGACTAGGTAGCACGATTAGTCCTAGGATGGTGATTCATTACCAACACGCTAAGAATGAGAATATTGTCCATTTACTACAAAGCAATGAGTTGCTCGGAGTATTGATTTCACACATCACAATTCACTTGTCGGCATTCCGGTTACAACAACACGGAACCGAGAAATGAACAATGATGGCAGGAAGTATCACTAAATCAAGAATTCATAAGAGGTGGTGCAATTCTCATGACATTCTTGATAAGAGAGAAGGTGACACTCCACGGTAGAACAGAGCAAAAGCTAGATTGGAATTTGGATCTGCGGATTACATCTGCTTTGACCCAATCCTAGAAATGGATAAGGTACTAGAGTTTGTTTCTCCTAGTCATTCCGGAATAGAATGGCTTGACGGACCACAAGAATGATAGGCACCGATGAATGAATGCACGCATACTCTTGACTATCAATTGATAGACGAAGGTCAAAAGACGACTAAAGAGGGACAACTCAAAGGAACATATGTTTTTCTGAGTTGTGGATGCATGGATTAGTAGGTCGAGCAAAGATCAACATTTCTTCCGGTAACCCATGCGGAAGGGTAGGATTGGCAGAGTCACAATATGAATGGAGTACTCCTCAAGAGCACCCTAGTTGTAATCCTTTGGTTCAAAGGAACTTCTGCCATAAGTAGTTCATGGTATTTGGAAGAAAGAAATACCACGGACCTCGAGGACTATTGCAAAGGTTAATAATATCCTAAAGGTACGACCAACTCTATCAACATGAGGTAAGTAGAGTGAATCTTGGGTCAAGAACCCAAGAGTAGAATACCTACTACTAAATGGCATCACGGGATGCTTTCAAGAATGATGGCCAGAATCATCACACTAGGGATATGAAAACATTGCTAAATTCTCGAGGACACCTAGGGTCATAATACTAACTCCAACAAACACGTCAAGACAATGGAGTAACTCGACACACCAATTAGTGTGCTTAATCTGGCCCAAAGGAACATCGGGAACAGAAATAAGGGAGTTGCAAATGCATCAGACTATTTCGAAACCTAGGATGACTCAGACAACATAACGGCTGTAATTTCTCAAAAGATTTGAGACAACCTGCAAAATGGTGGCATAACCACTCAACATCACAATATCAAGGTTCCGAGGCCAGCTATGAACATATGGAAGTAGTAGGAACTGAACTGAGGCTTAAGCTCAACAATCCTAGGCAACTACGGTTTAGTAACACGTCATCCAGAGAGATAGAAGAGAAGCCTAGTTCTTAACCCCCGTAGAAGAGAAGAGGATGACTCAGATCAGAAGGTCATGAGGATAAGGAGTAAAAAGAGCCTTACGTTCCCATCCACAATCAATTCCCTTATATAACTAAAGCATTTCTAGACACGACTTCGACCAGTTTGGCTTGGTAATCCTACAGACAGTCAGGCTCTGATACCAAGGCTGTCAGGACCCCGATTCCAAGTCACATCGATCTAGCTGGTAACACCTCATATCACTTTGCGGCCTCACGCACGGTATTCCCACGGGTGTCGCCTTACCATGGCCGGGACCGTCTGCGCCTTTTGGCTCACGTATATGATAGTGTCGCTAGCATCCATATGACAGAGAACCCGGGCCGACATGACTAGTCGTGAACCCAAAGTGGCACTAACTTAAGGGGACAGGCATGCATGAATCAACATCGAGCATGTCGGTCAGCAGCGTGCGAATCCGGGCTGTAGCACTGGGCTAACAGGACTCCGATGAACCGGGCTGTAGCAGGCTAGGCAGGACTCCGGATGTCACCGCGTGACATTTCCCCGAAGGGACAGACACAGGAATGAAGTGAACCACATGTCGGCCAGTCAAGTGTCCTGAGCAGTAGTGCTGGGCTAGCAGGACTATGGTGAACCGGGCTATAGCGGACTACTATGGCCCATGGAAGCACTAGACTACATTTCCCCATAAGAGAGGCTGCCAAGGATAAACAACTAGATTGTTGGATCCCACACATACCAAGCATTTCAATCATACACACAATATGCTCGATATGTGTAAATACAACATGGCATCACAACATAACTCTATGACTCAAGTATTTATTCAATGGGCTCCGAAGAGCCATATATTACAAACATGGATCTCATGACCCAACATTCAGAGCATACAAGCAACAAGCACATGCGGAAGCTTAAATTGTTTGAGTACAGACAACTACAAATGAAGAAGGCTCAGAAGCCTGACTATCTACAAGACTCTCCCAAGGGTACAAGATCGTAGCTGAGGTAACAAGCTAAACATCAAAGTCCACATGAAACTACTAGCGAGACTGAAGTCTCTCTGCAAAACATAAAATAAGCAAACGTGAGTACAAATGTACCCAGCAAGACTTACATCAGAACTAACTACATATGCATCGGTATCAACAAAGGGGATGGTGGAGTTTAACTGCAGCAAGCCAGCTTTGACTCAGTGGCTAACCTGAACTACGACTGCAAGTAACTCTTTTGAGGTGGCGCACATGAGTCCAGAAATTCACCATACCAATACACCACTATGGATCCGTTCCCGTCTCCCTGGAGAACGCCATCCATAGCACTCACGCTTATCTTGCGAGTTTTAGAGTATCCACTTTCACTTGTCTATGAACTATGCAAGGGGTCCAAGTTTCCATATCCGAGCATTCCGGTTATTTGAATAGATGATGATAACCCTACAGGGGTGTACTTCTTCACACACGCTCTCACCACTTACCGCCCTGTACACATCATGTACCTCGGCAACCTTCAAACGGAAGCCGGGCGAGGGTGTCGGCCACGACCTGACTGACCAACAAGTCTCTAGTCCAGGTATATCACCTATTCGGGTTCTATCCACAAGGAGATCCGGCCGGGGTGTCGCTCACGGCCCCAAACGATGTGTACAGGGTTCCGAAGCCCACCATCCGGGTGCCACTTGGTACACGGGGCCACTGTGCCTAGTCTGTCCCAAGCCCACCTATACCGGGTGCCACTTGGTAGACTACTAACACTACCTACAAACACCAGAAACTAGTTGCAACTCCTGGACAGAGATCGAGTTGATTAATAAGTCGAGAGAGCTTGGAGTGCCCGGAGCCCAATGTGTGGTAGTAATTGATCATGGATCACAAACATAGAACTCAGTTCCTGAGGACGGCTGCAATGAGACAACCCACCATCTACTCTTACATGGCCTCTCACCGCTACCTTTACCAAATCGTGTTCACACACTTAGCTCACACATAGTAAGACATGTTCACCACATTCCAATTCATCCCCGGTGAATCGGACCTAACTCTACTCTAAGCAGTAGCAGGCATGACAACCAAGCATGAATGAGTAGGCACATCAGGGCTCAAACAACTCCTACTCATGCTAGTGGGTTTCATCTATTTACTGTGGCAATGACAGGTCATGCAGAGGAAAGGGGTTCAACTACCGCAACATGTTACAGTTGAATCGCCGTTGTCCTAATGCAGTAAAAGACAGCAGGAGCGAGAGAGCGGGATTGTATCGGAATGAACAAGGGGGTTTTGCTTTCTTGGCACTTCTGAAGATATTATAGCTCTTCATCGGTGTCGTCGAACTCATCGTCGGAAGCACGTCTATCGAGAGGGGACGAATACCGGCAACAGAGAGGGAGAGCACAATCAATGCAATGCAACAATATGATGCATGATCATGACATGGCAATATGCTGTGATTTAGTCTAGTGCAACAGAAAGTCATTTTAATTGAAGTGGAATTCAAAACTATATCAAATTCCAACTCCAAACCTATTATGAAATTTGCCCTAATCATGTTTCATCCTAAACAGTGAGGTTAACTTGCTCAAACATGTATGAAAATGGTACATATGGATTCCTTGAATTTTTCTGATAATTTTTCATATGTAATTTATTTCATTTGGAGTTACGGTTGAATTTATATGAATTTTAGAAGTTTTGCTAATTTTCTAGAATTTCCAAAATAGAAATAATCCAGAAAATGACTAATTGCGTTAGCATGACGTCACTATGACATCATCAAGTCAACAGGGGCGGTCCATGTCAAACCTGACCTGTCGGGCCCGCACGCCAGTGTAACAGGGCAGGAACAATGGTTGACCAGTGGGCCAGGTCAACGTCCACGTGGGAGAGTCAAACTGACATGTGGGGTCAGCTGGATTAATCTAGGCTAAACAGGGAATAAATCCTAGGGTTAATTTGGGCATGGGTCCCATTTTTCAGTGAGAGAGGGGGGTCATTAGCGGGGTCATTAGGGGCTAATGACGTGCCACGTCATCCCACCGAAGTTAAACGCCAGCGAGCACTCAGACGTGGCGGGGACGCTCGGGAATGCGCTACGGGCCGGGGTTTGACGCGCTGAGGCCACCAGGGCATAGCCCTTGCTCGGCCGCATCGAGGGATGCACGCAGCCGCGGCTCCGGTGGGCTAAGTCGACGGCGGCAGCAACTTGCGCGATGGCCGGAGTTCGAGAGTGCTTGGAATCGGCGTTGTGGTGCACGGTGGGATGAACGGGTGGGCTAGTTCGGCTCCTAGGAGCAGCACGAGCGCGACGACGTGCTCAAGGGCAAGCTGAGCTTGCTCTAGCCACGGTGATGACTTCGCCGGCAGCGTGAAGCTCGCCGACGAGGAAACGACGGCGGTGGCAGCACAGCAGAGCTTCTGGCGCCGCGTGACTCGGTGGAGAGGACGAAGACGGCGAGGCGGAGACGCCTGGGACGAAGAGGGAGTGAGGGAGTGGCTGTGGCCGCGGTGGTGCACGGCGGCGCTCTCTGACGCATTCGGGTCCGGGCGGGGGAGAGAGCAGAGGAGGGGCAAGGCATGGGAGGAGAGTGAGGAGGGGTACAGGGCTGGCATGTGGTGTTCACAGCCGCGTCGGGGAAGCGGCGGAAGCAAGAGGTGGTGTGGCGTGTGGCCAGCGCGCAGCGAGCACGCGCCCTGCGTCTGACTGGCGCGAGGTGGAAGACGCCTCTGCCCCCTGGTGGGCTAGGCTGTCTTACCAGGCCGCCAGTTGGCCAGTTAGGTGGGCGGCCAGGTAAGTTTTGTTCTCTTTTATTTTCCTTTTGTTTTCTTTTATTTAATCATTTGCCACTGTTTTGAATTCAAACAAAATTCAAACAATTCCAAAACATCCTCTGAGTATTTTTATGTTGCCTCATGGAATTTTCTAGAGGCACATAAATTATCATAGAGCATTTGGAAACATATCCCATATATATTTGAATATATTTTCAAATTAAAATAGAATATTGTTTTAAATTCAAAGACCAAATAATTCCTTAAAAATGTTCCAAAATTCTCTGCCAAAATGACCCCTGCCAAAATTATCAAAATTATTTTTAAGGCAATTTGGAATCACTGAATGCAATTTAAAGGGTTCTTGCCCTTCTTTACAATAATTTGTAAGGCTTTGAATATTCCTCAGTTCAATTTCCTTGAAATTTAAAGATGATGCAGGCTCACTAATGCAACTATTACACTCAGATATTCTAGGGCTGTGACAGCAGCGCAGCCGAACCAGTGAACCCTCGTACTCCCCTCCGCGTGGGCATCCACTGCCGTGTCTTCCCTGGCTCCGTGTCGTCCCCTTCATAGGTCTCGCCGTCGTCCACCGCCGTGGTGTTGTCGGCACGGCGTGGTCAATGTGGTCAACGACCGAATTCCATCGGAAGAATACTGTACATGGAGAGGCTGACATCTGGGTCCAAGGCAGCCACAAGGAAGTGCCTCCTTATTACGCGGAAAATAATTATTCCTCCACCTGACAGCAGGGACCCACCGAACACCCACCAGTATATCGCGAAAAAATGTTTGCCCCTGACTGCTAGGACCCACCCGACGGGCCACCGTCTTTCACGGAAAAAACGTTCCCCTGCTGTCAGCTCGGACCCACCGGAAGTGCCTCCTTATTAAGCACAAAAAAATGAATACCCCCTGCTAGCTGGGACCCACCTTGGTGGAATGCTGACTTGTGGGCCTACTAAGTTGACGGGGACGGAGGGCTTTGTCAACTTAGTCAATATGCAGAATTCTAGCTCCATTGACCGTACGATGTCCATCCAACGGCCATAGTGCTTCTTCAACCTCTGGTCTTCTTGCTCCAGCCGCCCAAACCAGCGCCGGTTGTGCCTCGTGCTCCTGCCTCCCATGGACGGTTGCGATGCGGTGGAGCCCTCAAACCCCCTACTACTCCCACCGCTGACCAGGCCATCCCTCTACTCACCCACACCCCCTGTTATTCTGCGGTGACGGCAGCCTCACACCGCAGCAAACCAGTGAACCCTCGTACTCCTCTATGTGTGGGCATCCACTGCCGCGTCTTCCCCGGCTCCGCGTCATCCCCTTCCTAGGCCTCGCCGTCTTCCACCGCCCTGGTGCTCTAGGCACGGCGTGGTCAACATGGTCAAGGAACGGCTTCCATCGGACATGGACTATACGTGGAGAGGCTGGTAGCTGGGTCCACGGCCGCGGAAAGGAAGTGCCTCCTTATTACGTGCAAAATAATTATTCCTCCACCTGATAGTGGGGACCCACCGGACGGGCCACCATATTTCGCGAAAAAAACGTTTGCCCCTGACTGCTGGGACCCACCAGCTACATCTTCGCACGCAAGGAAGTGCGTGACAGTCGGGACCCACCTGGTCGAAGTGTACGTAGCGTTGTCATTCTGGTCGCGAACGTGTACATACATATATACTGGTGGATGTAGAGGCGCCCACGTGTCATAGTAGAGGCGCGCATGTAGCATGTACACGTACGTACAGCGGCCAGGGTGCAAGAAAGAAAATACGGCCACATATGTGTACATGCAGGCGGGGTCTCAAACGCCTACTCGCGCATACGTACGGCCAGGGCTCGTGTACATGAATGGGTCGGAACGGAGAAACAACGTCGTCGTCGTGTTCATGGGGAGGCAACGGAATGCGTCGTGTTCATGGGGAAGCAACGTAATGCGTCGTGTTCATAAGGAGGGCTTGGACAGAACAGGAGATGGAAATGAGGCCTAGCGTACCGCAGAACGGAGGAAACGGCCTTGTGTTCGATCGGCCATGTTCGAAACGGGATACTGTTTATCGGGAGGGGTCTGGCGTACCGCAAAACGGAGGAAATGGACCTCCTACGGTCGAAATGGTGGTCTTGTTCATCGGGAGGGGTGTGGCATACCGCAAAACGGAGGAAACAGACTTTTGTTGGAGCGCTACGGTCGAAACGGGGGTCCTGTTCATCGGGAGGGGTGTGGCGTACCACAAAAACGGACTCCACTGGATACTGTTCATCTCCACCGTCGACCCCCTCGAGCCTCCACGAGCTACTGTTCATCCACCATCGACCTCTTCCAGCCTCCACCTGCGACTGTTCATGCAACGGGCTCCTGTTCATCTAGCCTCCACCGCGCGCTACTCCACCGGCTACTGTTCAACCAGCCCTCTCCACGGGCTCCTGTTCAACCACCCCTCCACGGGCTACTGTTCATCATGCCCTCCACCGTCTACTATCCATCCAGCCCACCACGGGGTCCTGTTAATCCAGCCCCAACTTGCTCGATTGATCGGGGTCCTGTTCATCCAGAGGCAACACCACGGGGTCCTGTTCATCCACCCCCACCGGGAACTGTTCATCCAACCCCCCCCCCCCCCCACAACGCTCACTGTTCATCTAGAGGCAGCATCGATCGGCTTCAGTTAGCAGCAGTAGCGAAGGAATCGCTCGATCGGGTTCAGTTAACAGCCATCGATCGATCGCTCGGGTTCAGTAACGCGTAGCTTGCAGTGCAATCGCTCGGGTTTAGTTAGAGCTAACGCGTCGCATACACGCGCGTACGTGTACGAGAGAAGTGCGCATCGCTCGGCCCCCGACCTCCCACCATAACTGAGAACTCCCCGAAATTTTCCTCCCCCTCGCTTCTACCACGGTTTTTTCCGTCATGGACGGCCCAAAGAATGTCATGCAGCTGCGTCTCCGGCCCGCCCAAGACGAAAAGCCCATTTTCTGTGATGATTTTTTGTCATAGAAGTAGGAGCCCACCACATCTACGATGATACCGGGTTTTGTCACAATTTATCATCATAGAAGTGTCATATGTATGACAGAAAAAAATTCGTTCGGCCCAAAATGTCACGGATGTGTCTTTTTTTGTAGTGCAAGCCCACCAAACAAGCGATGCTTGGTATACCCGACCATGGTGCCTAGTCTGTCCCAAGCCCACCTGTACCGGTACCACTTGGTAGACTACTAACACTACCTACAAACACCAGAAACTAGTTGCAACTCCTGGACAGAGATCGAGGCAGTTAATAAGCCGAGAGGGGCACTAAAGCAATCCAATGCGTGGTAGAAACCGTTCATGGATCACAAACATAGAACTCACTTCTTGAGGACAGTTTTGATGAGACAACCCACCATGTACTTCGATCTTTACCAAATCGTGTTCACACACTTAGCTCTCAATAGTAGGACATGTTCACAACTTTCCAATTCATCCCTGATGAATCAGACATGATAGAACTCTAACTAATAGCAAGCATGAAAAACAAGCATGAATGAGTAGGCACATCAGGGCTCAAACAACTCCTACTCATGCTAGTGGGTTTCATCTATTTACTGTGGCAATGACAGGTCATGCAGAGGAAAGGGGTTCAACTACCGCAACTTATAATAGTTGAATCATTGTTTTCCTAATGCACTAAAAGAGAGCAGGAGCGAGAGAGTGGGATTGTATCGAAATGAGCAAGAGGGTTCTGCTTGCCTGGCACTTCTGAAGATAGTATAGTTCTTCATCGGTTTCATTGATATCATCGTCGAAACCACGTCTACTGAGGGGACAAACACCGGCTAACAAATAAGAACACAATCAATGCAATGCCACAATTATAACACATGATTATGACATGGCAATATGATGTGATTTGGCCTAATGCAACTAGCAACATAATTAAATGTAATTGGTTTGAACCCAAGGTTCAAATTCAAACTATACATATGATTATTTAAGTGCCATTCATTTGATTTATCCTAAAAAGTAGCCAAAATTTGTTCTAACATGTATGAAAATGATACAAATGGATAGATTGGATTTTTATGATCATTTTTCATTCATATCTTATTTCATTTGGACTTACGGTTGATTTTCTATGAATTTTAGAAGTTTTAAACATTTTCTGGAATTTCCAAATCATTTAGAATTAGAAATAATCCAGGAAAATGAATACTGCGTCACCAGTGCGTCATGCTGACATCAAGATGACGTCATTAGGTCACCACATCTGACTGGGGTCAAACCTGAGCCGTGGGTCCCGCATGTCACGGTCAGTATGCTAATTAGGTTCAGATTTAAACTAAACCCGTGGTTAACAGAAGCTGGCCCCACCTGTCATTGACCAAGGGAGGTCAAACCCCTGGTCAACCGGGGCTAACACGCCAGTGGCTTGACACCGGCGATGGTAGGCACGACGGAGGGCTCGGGTTTGGCCCTCCAACGACCAAACTGACAGCCAAGGCCACCTACGAGACGAGGAGGCCCGGCCGCATCGACTGGTGCACGTGGTTTTGCCGGGGGGACCTAGAACGACGGCGGTGATGGCAAGTGCGGTGGCCGGCGTTTGGGCTTCGATCAAATCGACGCTGCAGGGCACAGTAGGAGCCGCCGGTGGTCGCGGTCGACTCCTGGGAGCGCGCTTATTGTGTTGGTGTGCTCAGGCGCAAGCTTGCACGGCCATAGCCACAGTGGCTACATGGCCGACGATGCAGAGCGCTGGGGCTCGACGGTGGACTAGCTAGGGCGCACTATCGAAGAAGGGGACATGGGGTAAGAGATCAAGGGCTCACTAGGGGCGGAGAAGAAGGTTAGCGGGCTCGGGGACGTGTCGGAGCGGGAGCACGGTCGTCGGCGATCTCGGTGACCCAAGGAGGAAGAAGACGTCGGGGACGATGCTCCGAGGCCCTTCCAGTCGCGTGGTCGGTGGAGACGGTGTATCGGTCGACCACGGGGATCGAGGTCACGTAGGAGAGGCACGGGGGAGGCTGCAGTCGCAGTGGTGCTTGTTGATGTTCTTGAGCGCTCGCAGACGGTCGCGGTAGAGAGAACCAGGGGGAATGAGGACGAGGAAGCGATCGAAGGGTCGAGGGGATGTGCGTCGAGATATCCAGAGCCTCCAGGGCATTGAGGGGGCGCTAGGCAGGCAGGAGGTGGCCGGGCGCGTGTCGGCGTGTGTCGGCCACGTGTGCTGCCTATTGGCGCGGGGAGGAAGACGAGAGGGAGCCGGGGAGGTGGGCTCGGCCAGCCACTTGGGGTCCAGGTAAGGCCCAGGTGGGTTTCTCTCTCTCTCTCTCCTTTTTCTATTCTCTGTTTTTCTATTTCTTTTAACTTTGTTTTGATTTAGTTTAAACACTAAATCATTTTGGTAAATTCTGAGAAAAGTAGTGGGTGTAAGATGGACTATTCCAGAGACCCTCTACAATTTTCAGAAATATTGGAGCTGTGAAAATATTTATAGAATTTTAAAGCTCCAATTGAAATACATATTGGATTAATTCAAAGCCCATTTATGTCCTGGAAAAATTATCACCAATTTTGGTTTAGGTTTTCACCTTGTTCCATAAATTATGAACATTTTTGAAGGGCATTTTGGGTTCATTGAAAAGGATTCTACTTGGCCCTATTTGATTTAATTTGATGCTAGGGTTTGTTCAACCCCCATTTCATATTTAAAAGAAATTTAGAAATGATGCCATGATGATCATGTAAGGACAAGCAAAGGATAAGCTAGGGCTGGGACAACTCACCCCCACTGAACAAGAATCTCACCCCGAGATTCAAGAGATGATGTAAGAAAACAGAGGGGACACAATGCTAACACGATCTTCATGATCCAATTTCCCTTCTTGAAGATGTTGATTCATTGCTTCAAATTGATCTTGATGTCTTTGTTTTCAAGATTATCCAACACGATGACGACAGAAAGAAACTCTACATGAATCGATCTTCTCAAGAGCAAGCAACTCAAGATCAAATCATGGGGTGAGATGTTGAAACATTTCTTTAGCTGAGACACAAGACACACATCGAGAGGGGTGGAAGAAAAAGATGATGGAGGTTCAATTTGGTAGGCAACAATTCCACGCTAGAGTAGGATGGTGCATGGTTTCAAATTGGCGAGGAGATAATTGCCATGATTCCATAACGGGGCACCTTAGGGATGGTGGCTCGTAGAATTATTCCCTTAAGCAGCAAAAAGAATTACTTTTGATACATAGATCATTGAAACTCTCTAGACCAGCCTAAGGAAAATAACAAACGATCGTTTGATGGAGTTTGGAGAAATGGCATACTCAGTTTGGAAAGGAAACTAGAGTTATAAGACAACTCAGCAATCGGAAAGCACATTCCAGATGATGCCGAGGACATAACCCAGTGACCGAGCGTGCTTTCAAGAACTTGAGCATTTCCATATTCATCAGGGTTTTACCAACATCTATAACAAAATCTTGGAAACACTCCATACTACCATGATGAACAGGGGTGGAGGATGCAGATGCAAAGGAAGACAACACTTCCTCACATTTCACCTTAGCGAGGCCAGGGAAATGAAATCTGGCTGATCGACCGAGAGACATTTAGCACTCTGGTTCTAATGTTCTCCTTGGTGTACTGGATACCACGATCACGATTGAAAACATCAGCATGGCCATCAAGTATAGGTCGGACTTCGGAAACACAAGGATCCATAAGGATCAACTTCTAGAATAAGTAAAATCCTCACGGGGAGTGGATGATATCTTGACTCGGCAAAATGACCACTACCGGGATTACAGAGAAAACCAAGATTAAAATCTTTGAAATGTCCCAACCATCATATCTACCTGAGATTCAGATCTGGGTGGTGGAAAGATGCTTCAGACTCAACATGTCTTAAGAGAAAGGTTGCAACACAGTTTGATGAGATGATGTAGCGAGATTCTCGGGAAATGAACTACGATAGCAAGCTCCAAAACATGAGTTGGTTCTGCTACTACGTGTGAACACGCTTTCCCAGACAAGCATGACCACATGGTAGTCTTACAACAAAACACTACCGAGTTCAGGTGGGGAACCATCATCGAGGATATCAAAGTCCTTGCATAAGTCCGGATCTTCAGAAGGAACTTCTTCTCCTTGAACAAATCATTCAGTGACTTGGTGTGCTAGGGAATACATATGGAATGAAGGTCGCAAGTCTCCAAACCACAGAATACTTCGCACGTATGCATTACTAACTTGGGATGATTCTAGAGGAAGCAAACAATCTTTCTCGAATCCATGGCGACAACTTACATCAAGTGCACGTGAATTAGAGGAAGTTTCTTCTTTCATCCAAGCATATACCTCATGAACGGGCCACGATGGCAATGCTTACAAAGTTTACAACACTATCTTACACTACAAAAAATACACTTCCGTGATGATACGTGTTTGTCACAGTAGGTCGCATTTTTTGTCATGCATGTACATCCATGACAAATTTATGACAGAATCAAGATAGTCATACCTGTGCTGTCGTAGAAGTGTTCCATGACATTAAACAAATTATCATCACGGAAGTGTCCACTTCCATGACTATAAATCACGCATCACAGAAGTGCTTTCGTCAAGGGTGACCGACACGTGGCATCCACCATAACGGAACGCCGTTAAGCTATCGGGTCGGGTTTTGGATCCGATAACCCGTTAACAACCCCGACCAATGGGGATTTTCCACGTGTAAAATCATAATTGGCTAGAGGAAACATGTGTTGTCTCATCGTTGGGGCAGATATCATCCACTCATTGGACAGGAGGCGCCTATGATAGGTCGACATGTGGCACGGCCCAACAGTGGCCCATTCCGGTGAAAAAGGCCGGTCCAGTAAAAATTAGCAGGATGGCCCAGTAAAAATTAGCAGGCCGGCCCATATAAGGCCTACTTGTGTCAGGTCCATTTAAGCCCACGGCCCATACGAGATGTGCCAATTCGGCCCGTTAAAGATTTGACACCATTGCAGCCTATCGTTAGTTCGAGCCCGTTAACAGCCCGCTATATATTTGGGCTCAATATAGGCCCGATGAGATTTCGGCCTGTTAACAGCCCATTTAATGGATGGGCCAATTTTCAGGATGTACATCTTCGGCCTTTTAGCGACCCATTTAAATGTTGGGCTAATTTCTGGCCCGCTGTGTCTTTCATCCTGTTGACGGCCCATAAATCTGATGTGCCATTTGTAGTCGGACCTGAGTTTCGGCCTTCTAGCGGCCTATAAATCTGATGGGCCATTTGTAGTCGGACCTAAGTTTCATCCTTTTAGCGGCCCATTTAAGTGTTGGGCCAATTTCTGGCCCCATGTCACTTTCAGCCTGTTGACGACCCATAAATCAGTTGGGCCAATTGTAGTCGGACCTGACTTTTGGCCTTTTAGTGACCCATTTAAGTGTTGGGCCAATTCCCGGCCCTGTGTGCCTTTCGGCCTGTTAACGGACCATAAATGAGTTGGGCCATTTCTAGTCGGACCTTAATTTTTGCCCTGTTAACGGCCCATGCCCTTCATGGTCCAATACCAGCCCGGTTTCTCTTTCGGCCTACTAAAGGCCCACAACACAGTTGGGCCGTTTACAATACGCCCTGACTTTCGGCCTCTTAGCGGCCCATGCTCTTCATGGTCCAATACAAGCCCGTTGTCTCTTTCGGCCTGCTAAAGGCCTACAGTATAGTTGTGCCATATGTAGCCCAAACTTAGTAACGGCCTGTTAACGGACCGTGAAATAAATTGGGGCCACCTATTGCCCGCTTCGATGTCGGCCTGTTAACGACCCGAGAGGTAAGAGGACTGACCATTAACTTTCGGCCTAGTAACGACCCATTAACTTAATGGGCCCACTAAAGTTCGTTCAAGTCTTTAGGACAAATTAGATAATTAGAGCCCATTACGACGAGCAAAGGTATGGCATACAGGGAATAACGTTCCACATCCAGAATATATTACAGGAAATTACATCCATTGGGCAATCAAAGATTGATGCCAGTGCAAATAAATGAGCAGAACCTAACCATCTACAATGTCACAATTTGCAACCTCAGCACAGATGACGCCCATAAGCATGTGGGCAAGTTCTTGCTGCTTTGCCACACTGTCTCTGAAAACATTGATCAGTTGTTGTGTCGCACGACTCTGCACCTCTGATTCATCCACCATTTCCATCATTGCTTTAGCCATTAATTGGTTCACAAACATACATTTATTCCGTTGCATTCAAGACAGAGGATACTGAACAGATTCAGATGGCGATTTTGGCAGGCTTGTATTGTTGATAGTGGAGAGTGTCTTGACCACTGCATCATAACATAAATTAGGACGGGAACCAAACAGATTAATCATGAGTTATTGCCATATTACCTGGCCTAGATTTACTGGAAATAAACAATGGGGTTGCCTTGCTGTTTTCAGAGTTTGTCTTCTTATCTTTAGCAGCCTGCACAAAATTAACACACTAGCATTGCTATCATTGGCCAAGTCAGATAATAGGAAAGCAACATTGACACAACGAACGTTTGGGCAACTAGCCTGCACCAAATTAACACAATATGGCACAACTATCATCAGCCAGGTAAGGTAATACGAAAGCAACATTGACAGAATGAATGAATGGGCAACCAGAGAAGCACTACAATTTAGTAATGTGCATGATATGAGATATCACATTCATGCAACTCAGTATGCAAAACTACCAGGCAGTTTTCCTTACAAAAATCAACGTTGGCGCCTTTAGCATTTTTCTACAACTAATTTTCGATCAGATAAAAGTTAGATTCACGCCGATTAACAAAATACATGCTGATGTAAAAATATAGTGATATACAACAGGTACTTACATCAGCACTGGGGCACAGAGAATTCCCGCAAGATATTTTCCTCGAATACGATCCCAATGGAGGAAGTCTTGTATCATTTAACCTTATTTTCTAAAAGAGAGACGGGTAAGAAACATGTAGAAAATATGATCAGAATGCTATAAAATTTCATGATGCGAGGATATGCACACGCTTCTTAGAATGGAGTTGACATTCTTTTGCGGGACTGGAGCGGACTAGTTCTTTGGCCACTGGAATCTGCTTATTATCAGTGGGAGTTGGGTTTCTCTGTGCTTGAGCAGTATCTATGAAAAATGGAGTTGGTTTATTATCTCCTGGAATTTGGATCTTTTGCAAAGACCTGGTTTGTAACCCTTCAGATTCTAACATAGCCGTCTTCCCCTTGCATGCCTTATATAGAAGAATGGTGATTCAGTTATAAAACATGCTACAACAGAGATGGAATAGGTACAGAAGAATAGAAAGGCATGACATATTGACATGTATTCACTCCATCCGGAAATAAATGGATGGGTCTAGGCGCATTTCAGTTCTAGATACATCCACTTTTATCCATTTCTGCGACATTTAATCTGGACGGAGGGAGTATGATGTAAGAGCTAGGGATATGACAGGACAACAGAGTAAAAAAACACTGAAAAACCCACTGCAGAACCAAAGTATTCAAACCCACTGATATGAGATAGTACACTCATGTAGCTCATGATGCAAAACTACCAGGCAGTTTTCCTTGAAAAAATCAACATTGTGGCCTTTAATCATACATTCTGCTACAACTAAATTTAGATCAGATAAAGGTTGGATTCACGCCGATTAACAAAATACATGTTGATGTAAAAATATAGTGATATACAACAGGTACTTACATCTACATTGGAGCACAGAGAATTCCTGCAAGAATCTTTCCTCATAAATGATACCATTGCAGAAAATCTTCTATTTGTTAAGCTTATTTTCTAAAAGAGAGATGGGTAAGAAACATGTAGAAAATATGATCAGCATGCTATAGAATTTCATGATGCAAGGATACGCACATGCTTCTTACAATTGAGTTAACATATTTTTCTGGACTGGAGCGGACTAGTTCTTTGGCCACTGGAATCTGCTTATTATCAATAGGAGTTGGGTTTCACTGTGCTGGAGCAGTATCTATAAAAACTGGAGTTGGTTTATTATCTCCTGGCGTTTGGATCGTTTGCAAAGGCCTTGTTTGTAACCCTTCAGATTCTAACATAGTCGTCTTCCCCTTGCATGCCTTGTATAGAAGAATGGTGCTTTAATTATAAAACATGCGGCAGCAGAGAGATGGAATAGGTACTGAAGAATAGAAAGGCATGACATATTGACATGTATTCTCTCCATCCGGAAAAAATGGATGTGTCTAGGCATATTTCAGTTCTAGATACATCCTTTTTTATCCATTTCGGCAACATGTAATCCGGACGGAGGGGGTATGGTGTAAGAGCTAGGGACACGATAGGACAACACAGCAAAAAAATACTAGTTGAATGTAAAACTGTATGCTAGCAGAATACGTACAGAAATAACTAAGGCAACATACACGTGTATGATTGGGAAAATAAGAGGGAATTGCAACAAAGCACTAGAATAGCACTTCAATGTAAAAACATGGTATGGTAGACAGATGAAGTACATACTGATGAATAACAATGCATAAGATATTCAGAAGCATGATTTCCAAATTAAGCAGATGGCATTGCGATAGAGTAGAATGACAGTACTTGAGTTTGAAAACATGTTTTCATGAATGGAATAGGTACTGAAAAACAGGAAGGCATGACATATTTACATGCATGATCAGCATGCTAAGCACATGGCATTGCAACAGAGTAGATACACTCCAGGACATTATATGCATGTTGTACCCATATCACAGGCCAAGTTAGAGCAAGGACCTTGTGGGTGAAGAGGATTCATCATCTTTTTGCAAGTCTTCTGAAGAACTGCCTTTACATGTTCCATCATATTGGGTATCATTGACATCAAGTTTATTGGCCTTTACATTGCTCCGTGAGGTTCTTGTGGATATATCAATGTGTGCAATTGTATCTGACATGCATGGAAGACAACTGGTAGTTAGATTTATGTAATGAGTGCCTGTAGGAGACGACATAAATAGTACGACTGGGGTTAACTAGCAGCAACAGGTCTCATAAACTAAAGGGAGAACACAGATGAAAGCTACCGAATATGTATCGTTTGTACTTGAGATTAACTAGATGGCACATAAAAGTATTAAAGAACAACATAGGAAATACTAGAAGTGGTATAATACTATAATCACCAGCCTGTGGGATAGCATTGGCTGATGGATGATAACTATGGAATAGTGTTACCTAAAGAACAAGTATCTTAGCTGAACTATGGAACAGCGTTAACTCCTGAACAAGACCCGTAACAGATCAACATGAATATACAGTGAAATGTGATGATCTATTTTCCATGCTTATATGAATAACAAAGCCATAAATGTTGTACACAAGTAAGATGAGGGTACAACCTATATGGCTGCCATCCATAGGAGTGAGCATCATGTGCTGACTTGTCGATGGCCCTGCAGTTATTGTGGTTGTGCATGTCGGGCACGCGCATTTGATGCAGGGAACTATTGAGTGGGGACTATAGCTCCCTTCTGGTGTATGCTTCCCCTTGTTGGAGCAGCTGCGGTGAGTCGGAAGACGGTGTGTCTGAAGATGCAGATAACGCATAATGTTAAGAACAACATATCTCTTTGATCTAAAGAAATACACTAAGAGATCAACAACAAGGTATGAGAGTGGTCACACGCTTGTTGACTGAAGACTAAATTGGGGTCACACGATTTTATTTTATTTTGGTACTATCCGATCTACGCCGGATGGCTGGCCGTCTTGTGCCTCCCGGTTGACACTGTTCGGAATCTTCCCCGAGGAGCCAGCGACCAACGGCAGAGCAGCCTGCCTCCGCCGTCTGTGGCCCTGTCCAAAACCCCGCCCCCGCCCCACCGCACTGCCGTGGTTACGCCGCCCCCAGGCCAATCCACAAAGACTCCCCGTCATCCAGATCCGGCGGCGGTAGTACCTTCAACCCATGCAACTCTAAAAGATAGCTGTCGGTGTCAAAACCGGTGGATCTCGGGTAGGGGGTCCCGAACTGTGCGTCTAGGCTGTACGGTAACAGGAGGCAGGGAACATGATGTTTTACCCAGGTTCGGGCCCTCTTGATGGAGGTAAAACCCTACATCCTGCTTGATTAATATTGATGATATGGGTAATACAAGAGTAGATCTACCACGAGATCAAGGAGGCTAAACCCTAGAAGCTAGCCTATGGTATGATTGTTGTATATGGAGTTGATTGCCTATGGACTACAACCCTCCGGTTTATATAGACACCAGATAGGGTTAGGGTTACATAAAGTCGGTTACAATGGTAGGAGATCTTGAATATCCGCATCGCCAAGCTTGCCTTCCACGCCAAGGAAAGTCCCATCCGGACACGGGACGAAGTCTTCAATCTTGTATCTTCATAGTCCAGGAGTCCGGCTGAAGGTATAGTCCGGCTACCCGAACACCCCCTAATCCAGGACTCCCTCAGTAGCCCCTGAACCAGGCTTTCAATGACAAGGAGTCCGGCGCGCAAATTTTCTTCGGCATTGCAAGGCGGGTTCCTCCTCCAAGTCCTTCATAGAAGATTGTAAACACTAAGAGTAGTGTCCGTCTCTGCAAAATAAGCTTCCACATATTTCCATAGAGAGAATAATGTTAACACAAATCAAATCTGCTGACGTATTCCGCAGTGCGTCATCACACTACAGCCAAGTCCTTCACTCGAATCGTTTTCACTTTTCCACCTCAGCGTGTTTTGCAAGGCGGTTTCCTTGGCACGTCTTGTCAAAGCAGAGATCATGTACCCCCTTTTTACGGGATTCTCATCAATACGGACGTGGGTAATCCAACCATGCCACTTATCACAGCGCTTGGGAGGCAAGCAAGTTTTACTAGGCAGGTGGGGACGCACAACCGCATCCGCCCATATAAGGGGGCAAGGATCCACCTTTTTACCTACGCCTTCTTCCTCCTTTGCCTATCCATCTCCTGCGCACTCGAGCTCCAGCGCCCAAGCCCGCACTTCCCACCTCAACCTTCTCCAGCAATTTCCGGAGCGGGAGGCAAGTGGATGGTCTCCTCCGCTACGGAGGGCCAAGTCAAGAAGCTAAGGAAGGACGGATACCTGTCTAAGGACATCGCGCACCGGCTTCCCGAAAAGGGTCAGCTTCTCCCCACCCCAAGGCCCCATGAGAGGGTAGTATTTCTCCCCCACTTCCTCCGCGGACTGGGTTTTCCACTCCACCCATTTGTCCAGGGGCTCATGTTCTACTACGGCCTGGATTTCCACGATCTAGCCCCGAACTTCATCCTCAACATCTCAGTGTTTATCGTCGTGTGCAAGGCTTTCCTCCGCGTCCGCCCTCATTTCGGCCTCTGGCTCAAGACCATCAACGTCAAGCCCAAGGTGGTGCGCGGCAGCCAGGCGGAGTGCGGAGGCGCCATGGCGGGCAAGATGGCCAACGTCCTATGGTTCGAGGGCTCTTTTGTGGAGACCCTAAAGGGGTGGCAATCCGGGTGGTTTTACATCACTGAGCCACGCAATCCGAACTGGATCGCAGCCCCCGAATTCCGATCCGGACCCCCCATGCGGCTTATGTCCTGGAAAGAGACGGGCCTGTCATGGGGTGACAAAAAAGAGGTGACCGGATTGCAAACATGCATCCAGTCCCTGGTGAACAAGCCAATCCGTCTTGTTAATGTAATCCAGGTTATGCTCGTCCGTCGGATCCTCCCGTGCCAACAACGAGATTTTAATTTGTGGGAGTTCGACCTGGCGCAGCACCAAACCCTTAGGAGGCTCTTCGACACGACGTACGAATATGCCTGGAAGGTGCTATTCAAGGGCGCCGAGGCTCCCGCATCCACTTCCGAGGACCGCGGATACAGCTCGCAGCGTCATGCTAGCGAGGTAAGCTATCTTCACCTTCTACAGGATGTTAAGCTCTTTTCATAGTTTGACTCTATGCGGGGTCTAAACACCCTTACCTTTGACAGGCTTGGCGAGCGATATCCGGACCGATTAACTGTCTGGCTCTGCTGCCCGAAGACCCAGCCCCAGCTCTACTAGTGAAGCTGCTGGTTTCGGCACCTTATGTGGTGCCGGAGAAGAAGGCCAAGAAGAAGAAGACAACGGGGACTCGAAATAGTGCCCGTAACGTGGTGGTGTCGGACTCGTCCCCCCCCCCCCCATCGGAGGGAGGAGAGAAGAGGAAGGCCGCCCCAACGGGGGAGGCCGAGGGGTCTAGGAAAAGGAAGACCCCTCCGCCGGACTACGCCCCCAATGCCGAAGAGGGCAAAGAGGAGTGGCCAAACAGGGCCAAGCGTCCGGCGAAATTATAAGTTCGGATATCAGAATAACTCGTGATGTTCCTTTGTTGCACAGCTTTCCCTAATGTCGAATGTAATTATGCAGTCCGCCCCGGGCCAAATTCGACGAATCATCGGGTGGCTCCCTGGACTCATCGGATGTGAACTCAGTTTCGCCCATTGTCTCCCCCCGCACTATAGACGACGCCGAAGTGGCGTTGCGACAAGCTCCGGGGCAGGAGGGGGTGGTCCCGGAGGAGCCACAAGGCAACCTCCCGGACTCCAGGAGTGAAGGGGATAAGGCCCCCCAGGGCTCCAAGTCCGGCTTCGTGCCGGACACCGCGCTGGAATCTTCCACAGTTCCGGACCGCGGTAGGCGAACTCCTTTCAAGAGGAGCAAGCCTTCTGAGCCGGCGGCCTCCGTCCAACCGGAGGTGCTGGACAATCTGCTGGAGGTGCTTGACGGTGCCTCCATCGATGAGGGGCACCGTACTATTATGAGTACGGTGATCCAGAAGGTTCAGTCCGCCATGAGCGGCCTGACTGAAGCTTGTGCTAGCCTTCTAACAGGCTTCGAGGTAAGTAAAAATATGTAAAAATATTACCGTATAGACAGTAGCCCCTGATACTCTGTTTGGCGTTCGGAAAGAAAAGCCGAATAGAGGATCTAGTAAATATCGCAGGAGTCTAACTAAAAAGGAGTCAATATACGTATGCAGGCTTCGCTGCTGGCCACCGCCGCACTGACTGCAGAGGTGGGTGCCCTGAAACAGGGCCTCGAGCGGACCGAGCAAGAGCTCGGCCTTGCCAAACGGCACCTCGAGGAGAAAGAAGGTAAGAGATACCTTATAGAAAAATGCCTATGGGAAGGCGCAATTGCAAAAAATGACAGGAGTATACTGCTTATTGTAGGGGCCACAACTGAGGTGGCGACCCTCAAGCAGGCGCTGTCCGAGGCCGAGAAGAAAGCGGCCACGGAGCGCGCCGAGCGGGAGAAATTTGAGGCGCAGGTCGGCGAGGTGCGGCAAGAGCTTCAGGTTCACATGCAAAAACATGAGAGTTTGGAGCTCGACTCAAAGACGCAAGCGTCCGAACTTGCTGCGTCCCTTAAAACTGCCAAATCTGCCAAGGCTGAAGCCCAGAAGGCCCTCCAGGAATTGGATGCGGTGAAAATATAGCGGCGGGTAAGGCATTCTATATGCAAAGCAGACATATAAAAGTAAACTACTTGTTACTTACCCGAATTCGGAGCTCTCCAGGGGCATTTGCAGATCTTCTCTGCAGTGTATCCGATGCCGCCGCATTCTACCGAGCCGAGGAAGGCAGCTCGACGGAGAAGGTGTTCTGGTCTCAGTACGCTGAGGCCGGACACCCTGTGCCCTTGAGCGACCAGCTGAAGCAGCAGGTCGAGCTCCACAAGGCGGCCAAACAGGCCCTGAAGGGCTTCATAGTTTGGTTGTGGCCTAGAGAGGCCCTGCCTGGGAGCTACTTCAGACTGGTGCGGCGGCTGGTGGAGGCTTGTCCAAGGCTCGAGGTCATCAAGCGCTCCGTCTGCATCGAAGGTGCCCGTAGGGAACTTGCCCGTGCAAAGGTGCCTTGGGGTAAGCTGGACGGTGAGAAGCTTGTGAAGGACGGGCCGCCGTCGGGGAAGGAGCATCGCAAGCCCGAGAACTATTACAAGGATGTTCTTGCTGGTGCCCGCCTTGTGGCGGATGAATGTACCAAGGATGTAATTTTTGAATGAACTCGCTCGTGTTATCATGTGCGCTGAAAACTTGTTCATATGCGCTAAGAAATGCTTGAATTTAAAATATTACTTTCTGTGCGGCCGTTTATCAAAAATTGAGAGATGGCCAGTCGTCGGCTTCTGCCCCCATGCCACTAGTGCTGGGGTGTTCGGGATAAACCTGAGCGCTCTTTTTCCCATAGTTGGGTCCTTCGAGGGAGGCGCTCAGCACAACGAACCAGGCAATCGGACTATAATGCTTGAACACTCTCACTTAGCCATAGAACTCTATAATTTGAAATTTTGGCGAAGCCCCTAGTTTGGAAGACCGAGTTCGGGGCGCTATCCACGCCTTGGCCGAACAAAGCCAGCTCCTCGCTCGAAGCGGCATAAGCCTTTAGGGACTCGAAAAACCTCTCGAACAGCGACCGGTCTCTCGCCACATCATGACAGTCAGTTTTAGCTTTCTCCACTGAGGTGCTTAACCCAGCTGAATCGGGGCACAATCGCAGTGGTTCTCCTAGTGCTACCTTAGCCGATAGAGCGGAACGTAAGGCACCAAAACATAGGAGCCGGGCAAACCCAACTATTGACCCAAATCATGATTCGGAGCCAATGCATATAGTGCTATAAGTTCGGGGTGCCGCACTTGTGAAAGTGTACGGACTTCTCACACCATTATGAGGGGTACTGAAGCCCCTGGCGTGTTTGCCGTACCATGGTGTACGGGTGCAATCATGTCATTTAATAAACATATATGTGAAAATAAGATAATGCAAAAAATAGACAAGAAGCTAAGCATTGTTTATAGAGAGGCTATTTATCAAAGCCGAACGACACAAATAGTGCGGTAAGCAAAAGATATTGGACTATTCAGTATGTCTTGACCAGGGGCAGGCCGCGGAATTGTATTTAAAACAGGTATACCGCTCGTAACAGAGACCATCTGGGAGTTTCATAATGCGGCATGACTTGTCTGCCTCCCTGGATCTTGCATCGTTTGTGCGGTAGTCGAATTGCCGAACAGGTCGTCGGAAGTATGGAGTCCTGAAAGTAAGAAAAAATTAAAAAAAAGAATCTGGCAGCCCCTAGTACGTTTTAAGCCGTATTTTGGGCATGCCGTTATTGTGCCCCTTCCCCTGTGCCCATGGTATTTCAAGGGCGTAGTTATGTACACGAGGTACTGGTTTCACTATGTCGCGAAAGCTGGGGTTGGGGCCGCATTGCTACGCTTTCTCAGAGTGTGCCAGGCGGTCCTGCTGTGGGTTACTTCGGGCGCGCATGGCAGTGTCTGGCTTTTTAATGGCCGGACTGGAGAATTGCCTGAGAAGGCTACTTTGTACCTCCGCTGCGAGAGCCACCGTATGCTCCTCCGTACGGAGGGAGCGTTCGGTGTTTCCGTTGACCGTAATTACTCCTCGAGGGCCTGGCATCTTGAGCTTGAGATATGCGTAGTGCGGCACCGCATTGAACTTTGCGAATGCGGTTCATCCAAGCAGGGCGTGATAGCCACTGCGAAACGGGACTATATCGAAGATTAACTCTTCGCTTCAAAAATTGTCCGGGGATCCGAAGACCACGTCAAGTGTTACTGAGCCTGTACAGTTGGCTTCTACACCTGGTATAACGCCTTTAAAGGACGTTCTTGTGGGCTTAATCCTTGAGGGATCTATGCCCATTTTCCGCACTGTATCCTGATAAAGCAGGTTTGGGCTACTGCCATCCATGAGGACTCTTGTGAGATGAAATCCGCCGATGATTGGGTCGAGAACCAATGCGTCGAAGCCGCCATGACAGATGCTAGTGGGATGGTCCCTTCGATCAAAAGTGATCGGGCAGGAGGACCATGGGTTGAACTTTGGGGCGACTGGCTCTAACGCGTATACGTCATGTAGCGCACACTTCCGTTCCCGCTTGGGAATGTGGGTTACGTATATCATGTTCACCGTCCGCACTTGTGGGGGAAAGCCCTTCTGTCCATTGTTGTTCGGCGCCTTGGGCTACTCGTCATCGCTGTGCCGCCCCTTGTCTCCATTTTCGGCCCTTAACTTGCCTACCTGCTTGAACACCCAACAATCCATGTTAGTGTGATTGGCTGGCCTTTCGGGGGTGCCATGTATCTGGGACAAGCGATCGAGTATTCGGTCCAAACTGGATGGGCCCTGAGTATTCTTTTTGAATGGATTTTTCCGCTGACCGGATTTATAGCCTTTGAATCCGGCATTGACTGTCGTGTCTTCATTGCTGTCGCTGTTAACGCGGCGTTTTTGCTTATTCCGACGTGTCCTGCCACTTTTGTCCTTGGTATCCGAATTACCAGGGTTCTTTGATAAGTTGTTACTGCGAGCTAGCCAGCTGTCTTCTCCCGCGCAAAAGCGGGTCATGAGTGTCGTGAGGGCTGCCATGGATTTCGGCTTTTCCTGTCCCAGGTGCCGGGCAAGCCACTCGTCGCAGATGTTATGCTTGAAGGCTGCTAGGGCCTCTGCGTCCGGACACTCGACTATCTGGTTTTTCTTTGTTAGGAACCGTGTCGAGAATTGTCTAGCCGATTCCTCTGGCTGCTGAATTATGTGGCTTAAGTCATTGGCGTCCGGCAGTCGCACGTAAGTGCCCTGGGAGTTGTCGAGGAATGCGGCTTCCAGGTCCTCCCAAGAACCGATTGAGTCTGCTGGCAAGCTGTTAAGCCAATGCCGGGCCGGTCCTTTAAGTTTGAGCGGGAGGTATTTGATGGCGTGTAGATCATCTCCGCGTGCCATGTGGATGTGAAGGAGATAATCCTCGATCCATACTGCCGGATCTGTTGTGCCATCGTATGATTCGATGTTTACGGGTTTGAAACCCTCTGGGATTTTATGATCCATTACTTCATTCGTGAAGCATAGCGGGTGTGCGGCGCCTCTGTACTGGGCTATATCACGACGCAGCTTGGAAGAGCTATGTCTGTTGTGTTCGGCCCGGCCGTATTTGTTGTATCCGGCATGAAGATCATTGTCACATGTCGTAGGGCGCCTGCGCGATCCAAAGATCGATCTTGTTTGTCTTGCCTTATCCTGCAGTATGTCTCGCAGGTTGGGCGCATTTTCCCATGCCTTAGTTGAGCAGCGTCGGGGCATGGCTTGGGTGGACGGCCGAGAGGCCTCTCTGTCCCGGCCGCGAGGTGGCCGGTCTGCCATGTCATGCGCTGGTGATGTAGGTGCTTCCTCCTCTGATCGGGGTAGCGGCCTGCGCTTCAGGTAACTCTTGTAGGGGCGTTTGAGTTCATACTCTTCGGACGCAAGGACTTCAGTCCTTCTGTCAGCTAGCAAATCTTGGGCAGCTCTAAGCTGTTGCTACTTTTTCTTGAGGCTGCTTGCTGTGGCTAAAAGCCTGCATTTAAAACTCTCTTGTTCGGCGGGGTCTGATGGTATGACGAATTCGTCACCATCGAGGGTTGCCTCGTCTTCGGAGGGAGGCGTATAGTTATCATCCTCGAACTCTCGGTCTGCCGCTCTCTCATGAGGGTTGGCTTCTCCATCTTCTTGTGCCGAATCTTGCTGAGGTGGCTGTTCTTCGGTGCTATCCGGGGTAGTATTATCTCCCGTGCCGGAATCACCGTTTTTGCTTTGGCAGGATTTAGAGCGGCGCCGCTGACGCCGATGCTTTGGTTGTTTCTTGGGGGCGTCATCCCCCACTGTTCCATCGCCATCTCCATCTTTTGGAGTATCCACCATATATATGTCATATGACGAGGTGGCTTTCCAGCGCCCTACAGGTGCTGGTTCCTGTTCGTCTCCTACATCGTCGTCCATGCCATCGATGTCTTCGGAGCTGAAGTCAAGCATGTCGGTTAGATCGTCGACAGTGGCTACAAAGTGGGTGGTGGGTGGGCTTTGAATTTCCTCATCGTCCGTATCCCACCCTCGCTGACCGTAGTCCGACCAGGGCTCTCCTGGTAAAGAGAGAGACTTAAGAGAATTCAGGATGTCGCCAAAAGGCGAATGCTGAAAGATGTCTGCGGCGGTGAACTCCATTATCGGCGCCCAATCGGATTCGATTGGCAGGGGCGCGGGGGGTTCGGAGTCTGGGGAGGAGTCCGGATCCTCAGAGTCACGGGTCGTGCAGAGTGCGGGGCTAGCGTTTGGCTCGATTGCTTTCAGGATCGCAGCCCCCGAGGTGACGTCAAACCGCTCATCCTCGATTGGCGCAATGGGCTCCGAGTTAGGGGTCGGAACCGATGCGTGTGCGGCCTCCAGGACACTGTCCGGGGGCAGAGCTAGATCATGCCCCTCGAGATAGTGCGGCGCGCTTGTCCGTGGCTCGAGCCCGTCGAAGATCAAGTCTCCACAGATGTCAGCCATGTAGTTTAAGCTTCCAAACCTGACTTGATGGCCAGGGGCGCAGCTTTCGATCTGCTCTAGGTGGCCGAGCGAATTGGCCCGCAGAGCGAAGCCGCCGAAGACGAAGATCTATCCGGGGAGCAAAGTCTCACCCCGGACCGCATCGTTGTTGATGATCAAAGGAGCCATCGGGCCTAAAGGCGACGACACAGAGGAACTCTCAATGAAAGCACCAATGTCGGTGTCAAAACCGGCGGATCTCGGGTAGGAGGTCCCGAACTGTGCGTCTAGGCCGGATGGTAACAGGAGGAAGGGAACACGATGTTTTACCCAGGTTCGGGCCCTCTTGATGGAGGTAAAACCCTACGTCCTCCTTGATTAATATTGATGATATGGGTAATGCAAGAGTAGATCTACCACGAGATCAAGGAGGCTAAACCCTAGAAGCTAGCCTACGGTATGATTGTTGTATATGGAGTTGATTGCCTACGGACTACAACCCTCCAGTTTATATAGACACCGGATAGGGTTAGGATTACATAAAGTCGGTTACAATGGTAGGAGATCTTGAATATCCGCATCGCCAAGCTTGCCTTCCATGCCAAGGAATGTCCCATCCGGACACGGGACGAAGTCTTCAATCTTGTATCTTCATAGTCCAGGAGTCCGACTGAAGGTATTGTTCAGCTACCCGAACACCCCCTAATCCAGGAGTCCCTCAATAGCCATCTAAGCGCTGCTTCTGCGGCGAACTTGCGGCCCCACACCCTTATGTTAGACACCAGGCAACCAGCAGCCTAGGAGCTCCGCCGCCTCGAGGGGTGCTTCTTCCCATTGCAAATCGATTGGCCCAGAATAAAAATTCAGACAATTGATGCCTAAATAAAGTGATTTGAGATGAGGGTGCGACCTATCTGGCGGCATGGTGAAGTAGGCAGGTCCAGCTACCGAGTCGGTGAGGCCGGCGCGGTTGCGGTGGCGACCGGCGGCAGGGAAAGAGCGATGTCACGACGGTCGACGGCTACGCCAAAGCAGCGCCAGGACTCTGGACGGATCCGAAGTGGGAGTCGCTCCGGCGCCGTGAACAATAGCGAGGGTGAATTGGCTCCGGTACGGTTCACGCGGCCGTCGTCGAGGCAGCACCAGCAGCACGGAGTAAGAGGCACACGGCCTAGTGCACGACAGCAAATGGATAGCGTCTCCGGCATTAGGGAGGAGGGCGGCTGTGAAATTGGTGCGGTGGGGGCGCCATGAAGGTGGGGCTGAGGTTTCATGGCTCGGGAGAAGGGAGCTTCCCGGGGAGAAGGTGATTTGGCGCCCACGAGGTATGAATGGGGGCTGGTGGGGGAAATTGGGAGGGGAGTGAAACCATGTCTTACGGACGCATTTGTCTGAAATGTGAGGGGGAGTTATAGTTCTACCCTTGTCTATAGGCTTCTCGGCTTGGGTCTGTGTACTGAGGGTCGGGGATAGTAGAGTAACTTTGCTTCTCTGGGCGGGAGCGATTTCGGGCGAGGAGGGCGTGTTTTGAACTATAGTGGGCGCGAGCGATTTCGGGCGAGGAGTGTGTGTTTTGAAATAGTGGGCGCGAGCTATTTCGGGCAAGGAGAGCGTGTTTTGCCGACTATGGTTTATGAATTATTTGGCACATGTCATTTCGGCCGAGGAGTAGGCGCACTTGGATGAAGTTACGAACCTACCCTCGATGTACAATGGGCAAATTGATGCGTGTCCCACATAGGACGGTAATTTCGCGTCTCCCATTTATTTGCTCGGGCGAATTCCACCGAGCAGAGAGGATGTTTAACGGTTGTTCAAATTTTGGGAGAACGAGCATCCACGTCTACCTTACCAAGTCGATTTGGATCAAATTTTGAAATATTAGCTTGCCACTTCTTTTTAGATGGAGAGATGATGCTCGGGAGTAATGTGTTTTTACGTGCTCGCTGCTAGCGATTTACTATATGACAAATAGTTGACCCACTCAAAAACATGAATCAAACCCAAAATGAAATATCTCGATTCAGTGAAATAGCTCGTTCAGTAGGTCAAAATAGTGAACTAAATCCAAAATTGAACACCTCAATCGAGTAGCATGTTGTACAGTATTATAGTACTCCATCAACATGTTGAAGTCAAATTAATGAACTTGTTTGATATATGCATATATTCGTTCATGTGTGGATTGCAAACAACATGTTCTCCAATTTAAATATTTGAATGCAAGTTTATATGGAAACATGGTTTATATCAGTCTTTGATGCATAAAACGCGACCCCCCTCTCCCGAACTCCTGTTCTCTCTCTCTCTCTCTCTCTGACAATCTTCAACTCTGTCGGATGCATCCGACACAAAAACCTTGTTCATCCCTCCCCCTTTCTCTCCATCTGTCTCTCTCTCTCTCTCTTTGTGTGTGTGTGGGGGGGGGGTCTTTCTAGTTCGCATGCATATATACACCATCTATAGGTCTCTCTCGCACACTATGTATGATACTCTAGGTAGTCCAAGCTAGATATGTTGGGTGCACTCATCGTACGCACACAGATTCCTTGGCTCTTTGCCTGTAACTCTCTCACGCACCACTATGTTGTCTCGGAGCTCTTCCCCCTCTCTCAAACTCTCCATCCACCTGGGTCACACATACACATGCATATCTCACTCGCACTCGATAGGCCCATCTAAAACTCTATCTCTCCCCCTCATTCTCTCTCCATCTCACACGCGCACACACACAATCTCATGCCCAGCTAGCCAAGTATGATGGTCTCTCACTCAATTGTAGGCACACGCAGTCCCCCTATATGTATATGACTAGCTAATCTTAGTCTCCATCACAAACATGTGCATGGTCTATCTCGATTTCTCTCGGGGCATCTTTCTATCGCACACGCACTCCCTCGATCTCCCACACATATAGTCCCCACACGATCTCGACAGGATCTCTCTATCACAAACACACCCTCTCTCCCTCCCCATGCGTCCATGCCATCCATGTGTCCCTCTCGACCTTTGTTCCTTGTTGGCCACACCTCTATTGGACATGTGCTACAGGGGTGTCTCTCTTCGTTGCAAACAATCACACACTAGCTATCTTCAGGTTTACGCATAAGAAACGAAGAAACACACTCCTCTCTAATTTATCGTTTGTTGTCACTTTCTCTCACACATACTATTTTTGCACACTTACTCATGCTCCTTCACACGCACTTGATCTGTCTCGACTGAGGCACTCTCCTCGGTCCATAGCATATAGATTTATTGAAAAGTCAAACATCACAAAGTTTGACCATGTACGTGGAGAAAAAGAATTACATCTAGTACAGCAAACATATACCATTAGATTCACCATGAGATGTAGTTTTGTATGATGTATCTTTGATATTGTAGGTATAAATAACATTTGCATAAACCTGATCAAAGTTTCCAATGTTTGACTTACAAAAAATTTACATGCACCGCATTATCGAGTGGATGGAATATCTCTTTCCCCCTCTTAGCTATCTGATGCACCACTCAGCCTTATCGGGGCTCCTCAATCTCTCTCAAACTTTATTGGTCAGTTTGGTTTGTGACCTGACCCTCATGCCTTGATGGTCGGTACTGCCTGGTGTGGACGTGAGATGTAAAATATTTCTGCCTGGCCAGGCTTGTGTGGTGCTGAAGCGTTTGGTTCATGCCTTGGCCAGGCAAAGCATCAACGTCCCATCAATCAATCCATGCATCAATTATTTAATGCTAACATCCATCCATGTTGCTGTTAGCCTCGTGGCCACACGACTAGGCATGACCAGGCGTTTGAAATCGGTCGCCTGGGCCAGGCTACTTGCAGTGTTTGGAGTTCAGCCAGGCTAATTAAAGTGCAAGGGAACCCAGGCCAGGCAAAAGATGCTCAAGATGCAAGCCAAACTGGCCTTATATCTCCCTAGTTCACACATACACATGTCATGCTGGCGCTATACATATAGACCCATCCAACACTCTCCGCCCTTGTTCTCTCTCCATGTGACACGCACCCCCCTAAGTACCATAATCCCTCAATCCATCATAGGCGCAAACACTCCCCCCCCCCTCCTAAGTATGATTATCTCTTACTAGCCATCAGGAACACATGTATTGTCTCCATCCATCTATACGTCCATCTCGATATCTCTCGAGGCATCTTCTATTGCGCACACACCTTGTCACTCGATCTCCCACCCATGTAGTCCCATCACGATCTCCAGGGGATCTCTCTATGACAAACATACACTCTCTCCTCCCCATGTTTGCATTTTCTCCGTACGTCTCTCTCGACCTCTCTCCCTTGTTTGTCAGACCCCTCTTGGCCACATGCTAGGGGTCTTGCTCTCTCGGTTCCAAACAACCACACACTATCTCCTCACCTTGCCTCCGTTGTCGAAGATGCATGTGTGATATGTTTGCATAAGACACGCACGCTTTTTCTCTACTTTTATCGTGTGTTGTCCATGTATCTTTCACACACGCACACACACTTTTTTCACTCTCTCTCTCTCTCTCTCTCTCTCTTGTTAGGGACTCTGTCACATCCATAAGCATATGGATGTTTTGAAAAGTCAAACCTCAGAAACGTTTGACCAGGTATATGTGGAGAAAAACATTTACATCTGGAACGATCATTAGATTCATCACAACATGTACTTACTTCATACTATCATTTATCTTTGGTATTGTAGATATAAGTAATTTCTTTATAAACTTGGTCAAATTTTCAAAAGTTTGACTTAAAAAAATGTTGGAACTACATTATCGAACGGAGGGAGTAGCTCTTTCTCTTTCTCTCTCTCTGCTATGTCTCACGGGCCACCCCTCTCACTCGAACTCTCTATACCGACGGATTATACGCTCACTGTGTCAGCGTATAGCTCCGTATATTGTTTAGTTGACCGATCAACCAATCCACATGCTGCCTTGTCAGCTCGTGTTATGTATCTTCGTGTGCTGGCCCATGTGGTAGTGGGTGAAAATAAGTAAACTAGAGGCCCATCTGACACGCGGTGAAGTAAACAAAGTTGAAAACACTCGGGGCAGCACCCCGCACACTAGTAAGTTGAAACCAAATTACGATGACAAGTGTAGTGCTCAAAATTGCATCTACGCACTGCACCGAAAGAAATGTTTTTAGTATTTTTTCTCACGTGATCACCTGCATCGTTTTTATGATGTACTACTATAGTAGCCTAGGCTAGTCATAGTGGAAAGTAACTTAGACTACTCCAGTAACTCTATGGTTACCCTAAGATCAAGTACTACCTCCGTCCTGGTTTACTCTTCCAATTCTGTAGTATCAAAATTTGACCATAGATTTAACTGACAAAATGTTAATGCATGTCACTAAGAACTATATCGTTGGATTCGTATTTGAACATAATTTCAAATGGTGTAATTTTTAGTGACATGCATTGGCATTTTCTTAGGTAAATCTATTGTTAAAATTTTATACTAAATACGAGGTAGTATTACAAAAGTGGGCTATGTAGGCCAAAACATGTGCCAAATTCACTTGTGATGCATTTGGCATCGATGCCCCTCCATTGCTCACCTGGTGTCCCAATCTGGATCACCTACTTTGCTCTGGTGCCAAATTAACTCACGTAATGAAAAAACACTGCGTGGGAGAGAGAGAGGACTGAGGCAAGAAAAAAACACTTGTTTGGGAGAGTGAGAGGCTGGTGTAGTTGGTTTGGTTGATTTGTTTATACATGTGGGTCTGTGTGCACAGCAGTGCCAACTCTCTCACATCGCGAGAGCGGTGCCAAAATCTTTTGATTTGACATCGATGCATGTTATGTGGCATACTTTTGCGAAATATGGCATCAGCCACATAGTGGAAGGCAACAAATGCCCAAGCTCTTCACGTGCTCCTAGTTAAATGGGAGGAAACAAAAAGAGAGAGAGAGAGAGAGAGAGAGAGAGAGAGTGAGTGAAAAAATATCACTAGCGAGGCAAACCTATTGTATGAGCGACTGATATTGGTACCTCTTGATGACACGGCAATCTTATACAGCCAGCTGCTCTAATATGTTTTCTTCTTTTGCAGATAAAAAAGACCTGAAAGTGAAAAATGTGCTGCACTATAACAATCTCATCGAATGCCTTGATCTCCATCTTACAGAAATTTATTTGGTCGACTACCAAGGCAACACATCTGAGATTAAATTTGCCAGGTTCTTTGTTCTGGAGGCAAGTGTGCTCAAGGTAATGAGGTTTGGCATTCTCTGGCGCAACAATGAATGGCGTGCTGATCACCGCAAGCGTCTAAGCCTAAATGACAAAGTCTCCACAGAAGCTGAATTTTTTTTGAAACATCAAGTGGCCAGAGACTCGAAAACTTATTTGCCCTTTAGTGACTTGTCAGGTCAGTGGATTTTAGTTTGTACGGTAATGCTGCATCCACCTAAAGTAACGAAAGTTCTTATGTAAACTTCCTAGTAATTCCCTCTTCGTAGGTGCAGTATTACTCATAACATTTGTAATATCAGTTTGAAATTTGTATTATTGTCGTGTTCTATTCCTGCGTTTTCAAAATCCTGCGAATCAAACAGGTCCTGAGTTGGTGATGATGTTGTGCCTCCCATCTTTCACCAATAGCCATCGGATCTAGATCTGACGCATACAAACCAAGCTTCTCCATTTTTGCAAAAAGATGCCCGCACTTGTTCCCTATTTACAAACAACTCCTTGTCTCTCACAATCAGACTCATCTCCTCCCCACCACATCTAGGAGTAGAAGGCCGTGGAAAAATCTGGTGCAATGGCCGCTGCCGGATCAGTCCACCCCCAATCTTGGTGTTCCATGCAATGCACGGGCATCTACGCATGGGAAATTATGTCGAACAGGGCTAGTTGTAAGTAGGCTAGCTCTACAGCCATGATGATAGTGTCTGCAGACGGTGAGGCTGGCTATGGTATGCCGAACACGGCGCCTATACTCAGGTGTCATCTCCGGCGCAGGGTCTTGTCACTTCACTGTGAGGAGCAGCACGTAATAATCTGACCAACGGGTAGTACAGTGCTAGTACTCCTACTACTACATTGGTAGTACTACTACTAGTACTAGTAGCACCACCATCTGGATTTAGGAGTACTACCACGTCCATCTGGATTTTAGTATTTGACTAGCAATATCTAGTAATGCATGTCACCAAAAATGTACTACTCCCTATGTAAGTAAATACATGGTGTTTTATTCCTATCAGCGAGAGAACTTAATGTGTTTTGCTACTCCTAACTAGAGTACTAATAGGATTACATGCAATGAACTAAACACTGCATGTCATGTTTGGAAGTCTCAAGTCATTGAAAGCATGCACGGCCCACATCTCTCATTGGTTGATATGTCACGAAATAAGAAACTAGGAGGGAGTTAATGCACCGTGCATAAGTATTTTGGGATTATTTGGTTTTCGTAATGTGACTTACACAACATTTTTGTTTAAACGCATTAACATTTTATTAGTTAAATCAAAGGTCAAAACTTGGCGCAAAATGCAAAGGGGACCAATAAACCAGTAAACATCAAACTTCTCTCGTCTAGCCCCAACTAGAGGTCCAGTGAGATGACTATACTGCACCGGCACGGAGGGGGCGCAGCTTCATTGACTTACAGCAACTACCTTTGGGTGAATGACACATGGCCCCAGGGGGTGGCTGGCCCACCTATCATACAGCCAAAGGCAGGTGCAGTAGAGGGCCGAGGAGTAGTACCAAATCCTACGCACCTACGCACTCTAACCAAGGGCTGAGTGATCACTCGAATCGCAAGATCAGTTGGCTAGAAGCTACACTAGACCCATGGAGGCGATGATCGTGAGCATCAGCTGGCTATGCCAGATGGTCCACGACGCCGGCCTGCGGCCTGGCACCAAGGAACGTCTCCAGGTAGTATTGCTTGAGGCCACCAGGGCGAGGGGCCGCTTGGATGACAGCTTCTTCTCCTTGTTCGACGAGGTCCTCGTCGGTTTCCTCGACAAGTTCACCGTCGTCAAGAAGCTTAGGGATGACTTTGACGTAAGCCTGCAGCCGACACGCCCAGGCTCTGCGATAGCCGCCACCCTCAACGGCCACTATGGTAACAACCTCTTTGACGCACTAGTGGCCCTGCGACTGCCCACCGTCGCGCCGGAGAATGTCCACCTCGAGGTCACGCTCGCCGCGCAACGCCTGGCGCAGCAAGACACCATCGACATAATCACCCAAGTCTACGCGCAAATCGTCCACAAGGACTACTACATGCAAGAGGAGGACGATAGGACGCTGGCCTTCTTGGAGTGCAGGGCAACCTTGGACGGCACTGTTCAGAAGCACGTTGAGCTCGCCGCCAACGCCGCTGCTCCTGACACGTCGGTTGGTGACCCGGCGCACTACGGCATGAGGATGTCGTTGAATGTTGATGGATCCGTATGTATTTTTATCTTTCCGTCAAATCCATGTAGTAGTATATGATACTACAGTAATTATCTTACCTTTCGCATCAACTTCATAATTTTTGTACGTACTCCATGCATGAACGGCGCCTGAACCAAACTTCTCACTACTCTAGGCAAAATCGTTATTTTCTATCTATCGGTCGCGCCATGGAGCAGAACCAAATTTTACAAGTTACGAGTTCAAAAGGAAAACCCTGCCGTGTTCGTGTCGCACCCCCATACGGTTGGTCCGGCACGCCACTCAAGCGGGAATGCGTGCGGTGTTGCATTTTCACTTACAAGTGGGACCGCAGTTGAGCAAACTGACTATCGGCAAACCCCCACCCCACCCACCGGGCGATGGCTGAGAAAACAGGAGGGAGAAGAGATGGCTGTAGCACGGACTCCAAGAAAATTGGTGTCGGATGGGACTCGTGTGGGTGGCGTGTGCCGTACTGCTAGACGTGAATGCTAGTAATGGCCCAGGCCACCCCACTATATCGAGGTATGTAGAACAAATTTCCTGCAGTCCGTGCTCAACCCTCCTCTATCTCTCTTCTCAGCTAGCCAGCGGACGCGCGGAGCCCATCGTTTGTTTTCTCACATGCGGCCCCACATGTCAATGAAAATGCAAGAGGACCCACTGAACCTGCACATCTTTCACCTCGACGTGCTGGTGATGAAAAACAAATCCAATAAAGATCTTCGATGGCCGCTTTTGGAGTTACTCAAGAGTAGTAAGATTCTATTTACAGTTTAACCCAAGATGCACATCTCGTGGCTTCAACTACCACTCTATTTTCTTTCATGACACGACCTGGATGCTGGATGTCCCACGTGTCGGCAAAATGAGGAAGAACCCGACCAAATCTTCGGTTCTTCTCTCGGATTAGACTAGTTGTGCTAACTTAAAAAATTTATTATGTACTCCCACCGTTCCAAAATACTTGACTTCCATTTGTCCAAAAATGGATGTACCTATATACTAAGACATGTCTAGATACATATATATTTTGACAAATAGAAGGCATGTATTGTGCAAGGGAGGGAGTAGAATGGATGCAAGTTTTTGTATTGGGAAGAAGAGTACATCCGTATATTGATAGAGCGCAATTTAGTAGATGTTCTATCACTTTTAGCTAGCACATACGCAAGATCGAGCCTCCGCAGATCAACAATGAATGCATCGAGAAGGCACTAATCCAACTTACAAGAGTAGTACAATGTATTCTTGTGGTTCTTGTTTTCTTTGGTCTTGCTTTTCTAGTCAAAATTATCGTTGGAGTTCGTGCAAAATGGAGGTGCGTTTGGGGTCGTGCATTGGTGTTGGCCTTACAAGTGCGACCGCAGTTAAGGAAACCGACTATCGGCAAACACCCACCTCGCCCGCCGCGCGATGGCTGAAGTTAGAGAAACGACGAGGTTGAAGAGATTGCTCTAGCATGGACTCCAAGAAATAATATGGTGTCAGATGGATGTCGTGGTCGTGGCATGTGCCGTACTCCTGGACATGAATGCTTGTTCTGGCCCATGCCACCCTACTACTCCTACTACTTACTCCTACTATATAGTACTAGTATCGAGGATTCGAGGTGCTGGTTACGTACAGCGAACACATTAACATATGACTACAGTAAAAACACCCGCCCGACGCACGAAGCATGTGAAGCTAGTACAAATTTAGAGAAGCGACTCAAAAGCCATTCATAAATTTAGTAAGTTTATCACACGCATATCATTTTATTACATACAACAGGTCATGAACCCACATCGACAATGAGGATACATTATAAACACTAAAGTTTTCACCACACACCTCCTTTCCAGTTTGCGGGGCTTAATTCAAACCTCTCACCAACCAAGGTACTCCCTCCGTCCGGGATTTATTAGTCCCGTAAGCAAAGCAGCAAGACCAAGGCATGGCAATAATTAACGGCACGCAGAAGTTTAAGCCTAATCAATTCCAGCGATTTAAGTGGCTGCATGCGTGCCCTCGACTGCGACTCGTTGCATGCTGCTTCGCGTACTGCCTGCGAGCGACTCTGAGTGTCTGCATGCAGCCGGCCGTAATTAAGGCAGCTAACTGATGCGAAAAAAGATACGCTTTAAATCCGTGGAATCATTATTGACAAGGAGGGAGATGATTCGAGTGCACTCGTTTGACCGCCATGCCGGCGTGCGACCCAGACGGGATGGGACGACACAGTCATAATTTTAGTTTCTCTAGTTTTCCATGGCAAGCTGGTGCGCTAAGCCATTATGCATTGAATTCCGATGACCGTCACGCTACCTTCCGCCTATAAGTACTGTTTCCCAGCCTTCTCAGATGCCACCGTGACCCAACCCGCCATATCCTCATAAGCCCCCACCGGCCCGACGTCGCTCACCACGTCTGCGGTAGGCGACGCCGGAGGCGGTCACCGCCGGAACTAGTGTTCGGGTTTTCACCGGAAGGTAGACGGAGGGAGGAGGCATTATATCTGTCTTTAGAATGCAATGCGGAGATCGAGGAGTTGTTGGAGCGCGACCGCATGGCGGAGGAGAAGGAGTTGTTGGAGCGCGACCGCCTGGCGGAGGAGCAGCGTATCGCCGATTTGCGCCATCAGCGAGACATGGAGCAGCAGCGGACCGACACTCTGAGTCGCGAGCAGAGCGCCCGCAACTCGGCCGACTACATGGAGGCTGGCGCCCGGCAACCAGCTCGTCAAGTGGGTTTCCCGCTTGGAAGCGGAAGCTTCGGTGGACCACGCCGGCATGGAAAGGGCCAAAGTGCGCAAGCAACGCGCCCTATCGCACCTCTGGCAAGTCCGAGGCGAGGCGGAGGATGCCGGTGCAGGTGTTTAGCATGGACAGCAGATGGCGGCCAGCATCGTCTAGTTAGCTAAGAGTAAGTTAGTACTTGTATGCTACTAGAGTGTTAGTGGGAGTAGATAGTTAACTTGGCTATGATGGTTGTCAACGTGGAAGTTCAGTACTCTATATGTGGATCAGTCTACTAGACCTGTTACTTTGCTCTGAATGTTGAACTTTCCGTTTGAACGTATGGAATGGGCTGTTATTTTTTTAAATGGGTTGTATTTGTCCTCCACGGTTTAGAGGCTGACTTGTGGGCCTAGTAAGTTGACGCGTACACAATCAGGAGATGATTGTACGCGGAGAGGATGATAGCATGGACCCGCCAAGGTCATGGCAGTACGCAAACAAGTGCCTCCTTATTTCAACCCAATAAAAAAATGGCTCCTACTAGTGGATTTCTGACATCTGGGTCACATGCCATTGTCAACGTAGTCAATAAACGAGAGAATTGCACAACGGGCGGCTGACACCAGGGACCCAGCAGCTCGCCTAGTTATTTTTCTTTTGGGTTAATTTGATAAATGCCACTCCACATCTGGTGTATCCGAGAAATGCCACTGCAATTTCCAAACTTTGAAAAATGACATTTCATGCCATTTCTAGTGGCATTTTTCGAAGTCTGGAGTGGCATTTTTCAAAGTTGGCAAGCTGCAGTGGCGTTTTTCAAAGTTTGCAAAATTTGCAGTGGCATTTTTCAAAGTTTGTAAATTGCAATGGCATTTTTATGAATCGGCATAATTGGAGTGGCATTTATCTAATTTTTTTGAGAGGGAAGCAGGGTGTCAACTGGGCTCTGCGGGACACTCTGGCCTGTCTAGACAGCCTTTTCTTTTATGTTTACCACAGACCAGCCCAGTAGTTTTTTTTTCTTTCTGAAAATGGCTAGCCCAGTTCTTTTGTGATTTGTCAAGTAGGTCGCTTTATCAGGCCTGTTGGGCTGCAAATCTTTCAAGATGAGGAGAGCTTCATTCGGCTGGCCGAGAAAATGGCATATTAGTAATGAGAAATGGGTTGTACATTTTTAAAACACGTCAAACCGGCAATTATTTTCAAATATCTTTTTTTATTTCGAGATTTTAAATTGCATTGATTTTCATTTCGAGAAAATCAGTCTGAATGTGACTCGAAATTTCAGGATTAAAAACAGTTCAGAACGCACCGACATATGCAAAATTTCGTATACTTTTTTAACCGTGGCCACAATATGGGCTGTAATGCTAATATAAAGAATATGGGCTCCAAAAACCCCGTAAGAATTAGCAAATGGGCTGTAAATTATTTGAAATAATGGCAGATGGGCTGTATGCTGTTTTCCACAGAATTGAGGCTTTCCACAGATGACCTGTATACTGTTGGATGTCCATCCAACGGCCGTCGTGCTTCTTCAATCTCTGCTCTTCCTGCTCCAGCCACTCAAACAAGCGCCGCCGAGACTGCCTGCTCCCTCCTCCCCGCGGCCGCCTGTGCTGCCGCGCAGGCCTCACCGCCCCACCGTACTCCCATCGCTGGCCTAGCCATCCCTCTACTCACCCACACCTGCTGTTATTCTCCGGCGACGACAGAAGAACTAGTAAACCCTTGTACAGTCGTACTCCCCTCCGCGTGGGAAACAAAAACAATGGCCGAGTCTAGCATGCCTCCGTGTCATTCCCTTCCTAGGCCTCGCCGTCGTCCACCGCCCTGGTGCTCTCAGCGTGGCGTGGTCAGCGTGGTCAACGACCGACATGCATCTAAAGCGGATTGTACGTGGAGAGGCTGACGGCTGGGTCCACGGCCGCACGCAAGGAAATGCCTCCTTATTACGCGCAAAATAATGATTTCCTCCACCTGACATCTGGGACCCACCGAAACGGCCTCTGTATTTCGCGAAAAAAACGTTACCGCCGCTGACAGCTCAGACCCACCAGCTATATCTTCGCACGCAAGGAAGTGCCTCCTTATTACGCACAAAAAAATGAATACTCCCCCTGCTAGCTGGGACCTAGTATAGTGGGCCTACTAATTTGACGGGGACGAAGGGCTTTGTCAACTTAGTCAATATGCATGATTCTAGCTCGACTGACCGTACGTTGTCCATCGAACAGCCGTAGTGCTTCTTCAACCTCTGGTCTTCTTGCTCTAGCCGCCCAAAGCAGCGCCGGTCGTGCCACCGACTCCTGCCTCCCGTGGCCGGCTATGCTGCCGCGGAGGCCTCACCGCCCCCATACTACTCCCACCGCTGGCCAGGCCATCCCTCCACTCCACTCACCCACACCCCCTGTTATTCTGCGGCGACGGCAGCGCAGCCGAACCAGTGAACCCTCGTACTCCTCTCCGCGTGGGCATCCACTGCCGCGTCTTCCCCGGCTCCGCATCGTCCCCTTCCTACTCCTCGCCGTCGTCTACTGCCATGGTGCTGTCGGCGCGGCATGATCAATGTGGTGAACAACCGAAATCCATCAGAAGAATATTGTACGTGGAGAGGCAAACAGCTGGGTCCACGGCAGCCTCAATGAAGTGCCTCCTTATTATGCGGAAAATAATTATTCCTCCACCAGACAGCAGGGACCCACCGGACGCCCACCAGTATATCGTGAAAAAAATGTTTGCCCTTGACTGCTGGGACCAACTCGACGGGCCACCATATTTCGCGAACAAACGTTTCCCCTGCTGTCAGCTCGGACCCACCGGAAGTGCCTCCTTATTACGCGCAAAAAAATGAATACCCCCCTGCTAGCTGGGACCCACCTTGGTGGGAGGCTGACTTGTGGGCCTACTAAGTTGACAGGGATGGAGGGCTTTGTCAACTTAGTCAATATGCACGATTCTAGCTCCAGTGACCTTATGATGTCCATCCAACGACCGTAGTGTTTCTTCAACCTCTGGTCTTCTTGCTCCAGCCGCCCAAACCAGCGCCGATCGTGCCTCGTGCTCCTGCCTCCCGTGGCCGGCTGCGATGCGGCAGAGGCCTCACCGCCCCCTACTACTCCCACCATTGGCCAGGCCATCCCTCCACTCCACTCACCCACACCCCCTGTTATTCTGCGGCGACGGCAGCGCAACTGAACCCGTGAACCCTCGTACTCCTTTCCGCGTGGGCATCCACTGCCGCGTCTTCCCCGGCACCGCATCGTCCCCTTCCTACGCCTCGCCGTCGTCTACCGCCATGGTGCTGTCGGCGCGGCATGGTCAATGTGGTGAACAACCGAATTCCATCAGAAGAATACTGTACGTGGAGAGGCAGACAGCTGGGTCCACGGCAGCCTCAATGAAGTGCCTCCTTATTACGCGGAAAATAATTAGTCCTCCACCAGACAGCAGGGACCCACCGGAAGCCCACCAGTATATCGCGAAAAAAACGTTTTCCCCTGACTGCTGGGACCCACTCGACGGGCCACCGTATTTCGCGAACAAACGTTCCCCCTGCTGTCAGCTCGGACCCACCGGAAGTGCCTCCTTATTACGCACAAAAAAATGAATACCCCCCTGCTAGCTGGGACCCACCTTGGTGGGAGGCTGACTTGTGGGCCTACTAAGTTGAGGGGGATGGAGGGCTTTGTCAACTTAGTCAATATGCACGATTCTAGCTCCAGTGACCGTATGATGTCCATCCAACAACCGTAGTGTTTCTTCAACCTCTGGTCTTCTTGCTCCAGCCGCCCAAACCAGCGCCGATCGTGCCTCGTGCTCCTGCCTCCCGTGGCTGGCTGCGATGCGGCGGAGGCCTCACCACCCCCTACTACTCCCACCGCTGGCCAGGCCATCCCTCTACTCACCCACACCCCCTGTTATTCTGCGACGACGGCAGCCTCACACCGTAGCGAACCAGTGAACCCTCGTACTCCTCTACGCGTGGGCATCCACTGCCGCGTCTTCCCCGGCTCCGCGTCGTCCCCTTCCTAGGCCTCACCGTCGTCCACCGCCCTGGTGCTCTCGGTGCGGCGTGGTCAACGTGGTCAAGGAACGGCTTCCATCGGACATGGACTCCATGTGGAGAGGCTGACAGCTGGGTCCATGACAGCTGGGTCCATGACAGCAGGGACCCACCGGACGGGCCACCATATTTCGCGAAAAAAACGTTTGCCCCTGACTGCTGGGACCCACCAGCTACATCTTCACATGCAAGGAAGTTCCTGACAGTCGGGACCCACCTGGTCGAAGCGTACGTAGCATTGTCATTCTGGTCGTGAACGTGTACGTACATATATACTGGTAGATGTAGAGGCGCGCATGTGTCATAGTAGAGGCGCACATGTAGCATGTACATGTACGTACATCGGCCAGGGTGCAAGAAAGAAAATACGGCCATGTATGTGTACATACGGGTGGGGTCTCGAACGCCTACTCGCGCATACGTACGGCCAGGGCTCGTGTACATGGCTGGGTCGGAACGGAGAAACAACGTCATCGTTGTGTTCATGGGGAGGCAACGGAATGCGTCGTGTTCATGGGGAGGCAACGAAATGCATCGTGTTCATGGGGAGGCAACGGAACGCGTGGGAGCCAACCGGCTGCGTCGGAACGGAATGCATGGTCGTGTTCATCGGGAGGGCTTGGACGGAACATGCAATGGAAACGAGGCCTGGCGTACCGCAAAACGGATGAAACGGCCTTGTGTTCGACCGGCCACGTTCGAAACGGGATCCTGTTCATCGGGAGGGGTCTGGCGTACCGCAAAATGGAGGAAACAGACCTCCTTCGGTCGAAACGGGGGTCCTGTTGATCGGGAGGGGTGTGGCGTACCGCAAAACGGACGAAACGGACTTGTGTTGGAGCGCTATGGTCGAAACGGGGGTCATGCTCATCGGGAGGGGTGTGACATCCTCCAGCCTCCACGAGCGACTATGCATCCACCGTCGACCTCCTCCAGCCTCCACAATGCGACTGTTCATCCACGGGCTCCTGTTCATCCAGCCTCCACCGCGCGCTACTCCACCGGCTACTGTTCAACCAGCCCTCTCCACGGGCTCCTGTTCAACCACCCCTCCACGGTCTATTGTTCATCCTGCCCTCTACCATCTACTATTCATCCTGCCCTCCACAGGGTGGTCCTGTTCATCCAGCCCTCCACGGGGTCCTGTTCATCCAGCCCCAACCGGCTCGATCAATCGGGGTCCTGTTCATCCAGAGGCAACACCACGGGGTCCTGTTCATCCACCCCCACCGGGAACTGTTCCTCCAAACCCCTCCACAACGCTCACTGTTCATCTAGAGGCAGCATCGACCGGCTTCAGTTAGCAGCAGTAGCGAAGGAATCACTCGATCAGGTTCAGTTAATAGTCATCGATCAATCGCTCGGGTTCAGTAATGCGTAGCCTGCAGTGCAATCGCTCGGGTTTAGTTAGAGCCCAACGCCTCGCTCGGGTTCAGTTGGAGCCAACGCCTCGCACACATGCGCGTACGTGTACGAGAGAAGCGCGCATCACTCGGCCCCCGACCACCCATCGTAACCGGGAACTCCCCGAAATTCTCCTCCCCCTCGCTTCTACCATGGTTTTTTCCATCATTGATGGCCCAAAGAATGTCATGCAGCTGCGTCTCCGGCCCGCCCAGGACGAAAAGCCCATTTTCTGTCATGATTTTTTGTCATAGAAGTAGGAGCCCACCACATCTATGATGATACCGGGTTTTGTCACAATTATCATCATAGAAGTGTCATAGGTATGACAGAAAAAAAATCATTCGGCCCAAAATGTCACGGATGTGTCTTTTTTTTGTAGTGTTAATGTTCAACATGAATCATGGAGGAGATAAAACAATGTCGATGGGCTCAACAACAATTCATCTAGGTTTACATATAGTTGGGATTCCATAACTATGTGAAGAAGGTGATAGTATTGGTCAAACCAAAAGATATAACGGTGTATGCTCGAGGAACAACCACGAGTAAGACAACATTACGAATATCGTTGGTTCTAACTTGATTTGACGATATCCCACACTCAAATCAAGGTTTGGACAAGACGATAGATTCAACAACTGATCACGAGGATCAATCGATGAAGATATCATCTTTCTTCAACACACACATATGATATTCCTTTGTGATGAACTAGGTTAGGCAAAGCTTTTATCTTCCAACTCTCCAAATTGTTATTTAGCTTAGCCAACTAGCTCAGGGGTATCCAACATAGATGCTTGGAGAAGGGATGGTTTACAAGAAACCAAACTTGATCACTAGCTCAATATCGCGGTCAGGTGATGACCTGGTGATACTTCCGAGAAGTTATTCAGGAAACCACCAATATGTTATTAAGCTCGAGAACAATCTTGCTTTCGGGGCAAGATGAAGTGATCAAATAAGTTAGGGGTTGACACAATCCTAACTCATTGATCGAGGAGTGCACCAGAAATATGGACTAGGTAGCACGATCAACCTTAGGGTGATGATTCAATAATCAACACATTGAGGATGAGGTTATTGTCCCTTAACTACCAAGCAACGGAGTTGCTAGGAGTATTGATTTGACACATCATGGTTCACTTGTCGGCATTCCGGTTACAATAACACAAGAACCAAGGGATGAACAATGATGGCAAAAGTATCACCGCGTCAAGAACCCATAAAAGGTGGTGCAACTATCATGACATTCCTGACATAAAGTGAGTAATAATTCAGGGTAGAACAGAATCAAAAGCTGAATTGGCATTTTGATCTGCGGAATACAACTGCTTTGACCCAATCCTAAATGTTGATGAGGTACTTGAGTTTGTTTCTCCTAGTCATTCTGGAATAGAATGGCTTGACGGACCACATGAATAATAGGCATCTATGAACACGACTGCACTACTACTCCTCACTATCACTTGATAGACGGAGAGCAGAACACAAGTAAAGAGGGGCAACTCAAAGGAACATATAGTTTTCTGAGTTGTGGATGCATAGGTTAACTTGTCAACATATTTCTTCCAGATAACCCATGCCGAAAGGTAGGACCGACAGGTTCACAATATAGAATCGACAACTCATCAAGAGCACTCTGGTTGTGATCCTTTGGTTCAAAAGAACTTCTGCCGAGCATGGTTCATGGTATTGGAAGAATGATATACCATGGACCTCGAGGACTATCACAACAGTTACTAATATCCTAAAGGAACTAGCAACCCCTATCAACATGAGGTAAGGAGGGTGAATCTCGGGTTCAAAAACCCAGGAATAGAATGCCTACTGGATAAATGGCATCACGAGATGCTTTCAAGAATGAAGGCTAGAATCATCAAACTGGGAACACCAAACATGGTTGGATTACTAGGTGATTCTCTAGGACACCTAGGGTCATAATAATAGCTTCAACATATATGTCGAGGCAATGGAGTACCTCAACACACTGATTAGTGTGGTTAATCTGGCCCAAAGGAACATCAGGAATGGGAAGACGTGATTTGAGACATCCTGCAAAATAGTGGCATGACCACTCAACATCACAATATCAAGGTTTTGAGGCCAGCTATGAACATACGGAAATAGTAGAAACTGAGCTGAGACTTGAATCCATCAATCCTATAAGTCTATGGATTAGTAACACATGATCCTGATAGAAAGAATAGAGATCCTAGTTTCTTAACCCCATAGGAAAGATAAGATGACTCGGATCAGAAGGGCATAAGGTATAAGGACTAAAAAGGGCCTTATGTTCCCTTCCACAATCAATTCCCTTACATAACTAAACATTTCTAGACACAACTTCGACCAGTTTGGCTTGGTAATCCTACAAGCAGTCGGGCTCTGATACCAAAGCTGTCAGGATACCGATCCTATGTCACACCGATCTAGCATGTAACACATCATATCACTTTGCGGCCTCACGCATGGTATTCCCACGGGTGCCACCTTACCTGGCACGGGACCGTTTGCGCCTTTTGGCTCACATATATGATAGTGTCGCTAGCATCCATATGATAGAGAACCCGGGCTGACATGACTAGTCATGAATCCAAAGTGGCACTAACTTACAGGGACATGCATACATGACCCAGCAATGAATGTGTCAGTCATCATCGTATGAACCCAAGTCGTAGCGACCTACAGGGACTTAAAGGAACAACGCGTGACAATACCCCCAAGGGACAGACACAAGAATGAAAAAGGACACATGCCGGCCAGCCTAAGTGTTCCAGAGCAGTAGCAAGCTACCATGGCTCAGTGGAAGCACTAGGAGACATTTCCCACTAAGAGAGGCTACCAAGAATAAACAACTAGGTTGTCAGATCCCACACATACCAAACATTTCAAAATCATACACACAATATGCTTGATATGTGCAATACAACATGGCATCACAACAAAACTCTATGACTCAAAGTATTTATTCATAAGGCTCCGAAGACTCATACATAGAAATAATTATAATCATGGGTCACCTGATCCAACATATAGAGCATGCAGGCAACGAAAGCATAACATGTTTGAGTATGGAAAACTGCAAATGAGAAAGGCGAGAAGCCTGACTATCTACACGACCCTCCCAAGGGTACAGGATCATAGCTGAGCTAATAAGCTAAACATCAAAGTCCATGCGAAACTACTAGTGAGACTGAAGTCTCTTTGCAAAAACATAAATTTAGCAAACGTGAGTACAAATGTACCCAGCAAGACTTACATTAGAACTATCTACATATGCATCAGTATCAGCAAAGGGGTTGGTGGAGTTTAACTGCAGCAAGCTAGCTTTGACTCAGTGGCTATCCTGCACTATGACTGGAAGTAACTCTTTTGAGGTGGCGCACACGAGTTCACATATTCACCAACCAATACACCACTATGGATTAGCTCCCGTCTCCCTACGAGAATGCCATCCATAGCACTCATGCTTATCTTGCGCATTTTAGAGTATCCATGTTTACTTGTCTATGAACTGTATAGGCAAGCCAGAGGTCCTTTACCGCGGACACGACTATTCGAATAGATGATGTTAACCCAGCAGGGGTGTACTTCTTCACACACATTCTCGCCACTTACCACCATGTAAACATCGTGTATCTTGGCAACCTGCAAGTGAAAGTCTGGCGAGGGAGTTGGCCATGACCTGACTAACCACACAAGTCTGTAGTCCAGGTTTATCGCCTATTCAGGTTCCATCCGCAAGGAGATCCGGTCGGGATGTCGCTCACGACCCCAAACAATGTGTACAGGGTTCCCAAGCCCACCAAACGGGCGATTCTTGGTATACCTGGCCACGCTGCCTAGTCTGTCCCAAGCCCACCTGTACCGGGTACCACTTGGGAGACTACTAACACTACCTACAAACACCAGAAACTAGTTGCAACTCCTGGACAGAGATCAAGGTGGTTAATAAGCCGAGAGGGGCACTTAAGCATTCCAATGTGTGGTAGTAACCGTTCATGGATCACAAATACAGAACTCGGTTACTGAGGATGGTTTCAATGAGACAACCCACCATGTACTCCTACATGGCCTCTCACCGCTACCTTTACCAAATCGTGTTAACACACTTAGCTCTCAACAGTAGGACATGTTCACAACTTTCCAATTCATGCCCGATGAATCAGACCTAACAGAAGTCTAAGAAATAGCAGGCATGACAAACAAGCATGAATGAGTAGGCACATCAGGGCTCAAACAACTCCTGCTCATGCTAGTGGGTTTCATGTATTTACTTTGGCAATGACAAGTCATGTAGAGGAAAGGGGTTCAACAACCGCTGCATGTAACAGTTGAATTGTTGTTGTCCTAATGCAGTGAAAGAGAATAGGAGCAAGAGACTGGGATTGTATCTGAATGAACAAGGGGGTTCTGCTTGCCTAGCACTTCTGAAGATAGTATAGTTCTTCATCGTTGTCATCAATCTCATTACCGGAACCACGTCTACTCAGGGGACAAGCACCAGCAAACAAAGAAGAACACAATCAATGCAATGCCACAATTATGATGGATGATTATGACATGGCAATATGATGTGATTTGGCCTAATGCAACTATCAACACAATTAAATGTAGTTGGTTTGAACCCAAGGTTCAAATTCAAACTACAAATATGGTTATTTAAATGCCATTCATTTGATTTGTCCTAAACAGTTGCCAAAAGTTATTCTAACATGCATGAAAATGATACAGATTTATAGATTGGATTTTTCTGATGATTTTTCATATATAACTTATTTCATTTGGAGTTACGATTGATTTTCTATGAATTTTAGAAGTTTTATACATTTTTTGGAATTTCCAAATCATTTAGAATTAGAAATAATCCAGGAAAATGATTACTGCATCACTAGTGTGTCATGCTGACGTCAAGATGATGTCATCAGGTCAACATAGCTGACCGGGGTCAAACCTATGCCGTGGGTCCCGCATGTCACAGTCAATATGCTAATTAGGTTTAGATTCAAACTAAACCCGTGGTTAACAGAGGCTGGCCCCACCTGTCATTGACCAAGGGAGGTCAAACCCCTGGTCATCCGGGGCTAACACGCCAGCGATGGAAGGTGTGGCAGAGGGCTCGGGTTTGGCCGTCCGACGACCAAACTGACGGCCAAGGCCACCTACGAGATGAGGAGGCCCGGCCGCATCGACTGGTGCACGTGGTTTTGCCGAAGGGGCCTAGAACGACGGCGGTGATGGCAAGTGATGCGGTCGGCATTCGGGCATCGATCGAATCGACGCAGCAGGGCACAACAGGAGCCGCAGGTAGTCGCGGTCCACTCCTGGGAGCACACTTTATCATGTTGGTGTGCTCAGGCACAAGCTTGCACGGCCATAGCCATGGTGGCGACATGGCAGACGGCGAAGAGCACTCGGGCTCGATGATGGACTAGCTAGGGCGCGCTATCCAAGAAGGAGACGGGGGAAGAGATCAGGGGCTCACTAGGGGGCGGAGGAGAAGGTTAGCGCGCTCAGGGACGCGACGGAGCAGGAGCACGGTCGTCGGCGTTCTAGGTGACCCGAAGAGGAAGAGGACATCGGGTATGGTGCTCCAGAGCCCTTCCCGTCGAGTGGCTCGATGCACATGGCGTATAGGTTGACAGCGGGGATCGAGGTCACGTAGGAGAGGCACAGGGGAGGCTGCGGTCGCGGTGGTGCTTGTCAGTGTTCTCCGGAACTCGTGGACGGTCGCGGGAGAGAGAACCAGGGGGAATGAGGACGAGGAAGTGGTCGAGGGGTCGAGGGGGAGTGTGTGGCGACGTCCAGAGCCTCCAGGGCGTCGAGGGGGTAGCTAGGCAGGCAGGAGGTAGCCGGGCGCATGCCGGTGTGCGTCGGCCACGCGCGCTGCCTATTGGCGCGGGGAGGAAGACGACAGGGAGCCGGGGAGGTGGGCTAGGCCAACCACTTGGGCTCCAGGTAAGGCATAAGTGGGTTTCTCTCTCTCTCTCTCTCCTTTTTCTATTTTCTGTTTTTCTATTTTTTTACCTTTGCTTTGATTTAGTTTAAACACTAAATCATTTTGGTAAATCCTAAGAAAAATAGTGGGTGCAAGATGGACTATTCCAGAGACCCTCTACAATTTTCAGAAATATTGGAGCTGTGAAAATATTTATAGAATTTTAAAGCTCCAACTCAAATACATATTGTATTAACTCAAAGCCCATTTATGTCCTGGAAAAATTTCCACCATTTTTGTTTTAGGTTTTCACCTTGTTCCATAAATTATGAACATTTTTGAAGGGAATTTTGGGTTCATTGAAAAATATTTTACTTGAGCCTATTTGATTTAATTTTATGCTAGGGTTTGTTCAACCCCCATTTCATACAACAACAACAAGAACAAAGCCTTTAGTCCGAAACAAGTTGGGGTAGGCTAGAGGTGAAACCCATAAGATCTCGCAACCAAATCATGGCTCTGGCACATGGATAGCATGCTTCCACGCACCCCAATCCATAGCTAGCTCTTTGGTGATACTCCAATCCTTCAGGTCTCTCTTAACGGACTCCTCCCATGTCAAATTCGGTCTACACCGCCCTCTCTTGACATTCTCCACATGCTTTAGCCATCCCCTATGCACCAGAGCTTCTGGAGACCTACACTAAATATGCCCAAACCATCTGAGACGATGTTCAACCTCCATTTCATATTCAAAAGAAATTTAGACATGATGCCATGATGATCAGGAAAGTACAAGCAAAGGCTAAGCTAGGGCTGTGACACGTGGTATACAATAACAAAATGCACCCACAACAATTGAACATCGTATTGCAGAATTGAACCAAAGAGTTAACTAAACACCACAACAAATGAACCAAACATTAACTGAGCACCGCATTGCACAGTATATAACATACTAGAATGTCAGATAGTTAACCAAACCAAGCATGCTGCACAACTTGGAAATAAAACAATTGTATTTGTTTCTCGTGTATTTGTAAAGAAAAATTTGATTTATATCTCACATGGAAGACAATACAAAATTGCACCCTGAAGAATTGAACATCACATTTGCAGAATTGAACCAAATAGTTAACTAAAGACGACAACTAATTAACCAAACAGTTCATAAGTGAGCACCACATTGCACGACATATAGAACATATACACTAGACCAACAAATTTCATTGTAAAACTAGATAGGACAATTTACTAGAATTCGTTATGGAAAGGCAGGAGAAGCACAGTCGACGGGTAAACCGAGCATGATTAACTGGCGTAGCTAGCAAACTGAACATAGGTCCTTATAGTGAGCTAATAAGACAAGCTACTCCTCATTATCGGAGATATCGATGATGATTGGCTCCTTGGACATGGAAGAGGGCGAGGCCTCCACATCGTGGGTGCCCTCGTCGTAGTGGTGAGTTGCCGGAGCCGATCCGGGCACCAACCTGCTGCCTCTCTAGTTGAGGTAAGCACGGGCACACTGAGAGAACACCTCGTAGTCTTTGTCGAAGGCACTGACGGTGGACTCGAGAAAACACCACGAGTTGTCATTTAAAGTAGCCAATCGTGTCGCGGCGCCGGAGCACGAGGCATCGACGGTGGCCTCGACAACAAAGTGCTCCTCCAAGATCTGGGGGTCGGCACGAATGGCAGCCATCGCGACCTCATCCGCGCGTGCGGCCGCGATCGGCTTCTCCGCTGCCAAATGCTCCTTGAGCTCTTGGCTATACAGCATGCACCATAGCTTAGGGCGGCGCTTATTTGGGGGGGGGGGTCAGTGATTTGGGTGGAAGGTGTCAAGCCGACGGTCGGGGGATGTGGGGTGTGGAAGGAGGAGGAGGATGGGGGTCGGGTGTGGATTACCTAGCTGGATCGATGAGGCCGAGCAGCGTGAAGGAGGATCTCCGACGAGGAGTGTCGGCGTTCTGGGAACGGGGGTCCCCAGACTAGCCTACCTGCGGTCCATAGCGTGGCTCCACCAGCGGCCCTGTATGGCTCACCTTCACCAGCAAACACTCAAGACCCTCGCGAGGGGCCAAGCCTCGCGAGGTGGACGACACAAGACCTCGACGGGGGCTTCCCCACTAGGCTGGCTCGCGAGGGGCAGAGAGATCAAGCCAAGGTACACCTCGCGAGGTTTCTGTGTCACAAGCTATGACGACTGGAGCCAGGAGGGTGCCAGGCAGGCGCCAGCGCACGCGGTGTCCTCGTTTCCTCTTTGGTGCTAAAGAGGCAAGCATAGGCGAGGAGTCCCGAGGCATCAGGCAAAGATTTCCATATCGGTGTAACAAGACCAAAACCAGCAGGACACCAAGGCAGAGGTCACCATGGAGCCTAAGACAGCGTCCCCACCAGAGCCTTTGGCAGGCGAAGACTACTTTTGTCAGGATAACTTGTACTAGTTGTCTCCCTTTGAATTTGGCCATTGTGGGATCCCTTCCTACTCAATATTTGGGAAGAGGACCAGGGCCTCTATAAATGGGACTAGCCACCACAGTAGGAGGCAACTGATCCAGAGAGAGGAAGTGATCCAGAGAAATGAACTGATCGAGAGAGAGAGAGGATTCAGTTCATCCTCAACCACACAAGTTCTCCAAGCACAAGTGATGCAGAGCATCCCACGTTCATCCCCATGTACACTCCGACTACTCTCCAAACCCCAAGTGGACATATGACGAGACCTCGAACATACGCCATTGGACACAAGGTGAACTCGCTCCTCTCCGAACCATCACTTTCTACATGTGAGATATGGCTACTACCTCCAACGTGTGTTCTATGCATGATCAGGTACTTGGAGGAAAGCCACGAAGTCACCACATCCAACGGAACAGCTAGCGAGGACGCCAAGTACAAGGACCAAGAGAAGAAGCTGCGCGAAGCTACAGCCACTGGACGACCGGCCCAGCCCGGACGTTCGGCCCTTGAGGACCCGAGCTGAATCTACGGACGACCGGAGCCACCGGACGTCCAACGACTCCCAGCGCCCGGACGACCGCCAGACACCGGACGTCCGACACTCTCTAGCGCCCGGACGACCGACGCCGACCGGACGTCCGACACCACCTTTCCAGAGCCAAAATGCCAGAAGTCCGACATGCACAGGGCGACCGGACCCTCGCGAGCTACTGGATGTCCGGTACCTCTCGGACGTCCGACGCCTGTGCGCCCGCCCGTGTGTTGGGCCGAAGCTACTTACCCTTTCATTCGCCTAGACTATATATACTCCTCCACCTCCTCCTAGTTAGGGTTAGTGTTGTGATAGCTCATTTGAGAGATAGAGCTATGCTCATCCATATCGGATCTACTCCACGAGAGATACCGCGGCCTCTACGGAGAAGATCCCTTTGGATTCAAGCCCCCTTTCCAAGGGAAGATCCCCCTGTGGATTCAAGACCTCCTCACGGAGAAGAACCCGGTTACCGTTTGTATCGTCCGTTGTTGACTTTGGATCAATGTATCTTCCTTTGTGTTCATCGATCTAGCGCATGTGTGATCTATTTCTTGTTGGTTGAGTGTTTCTCTTGTGTTTCCCCTTGTTTTCCCCCTCGTGTTCTTCGTGTTCCTCGTAGGGATCCGCTCCTTTCGTGAAAGATCGACCATCTAGGGTTCCACCCTATATCATCTTGGATCAGAGCTTAGGTTTATCACGAATTTGGAGCCTCCCCGTTGTGTTTTCTAGCCTAATCTTGTTGTGTTCTTCCCAATTTCGAAAATCCCCACCAAAAATAGCCCCAAATTTTTTTTTTGTGATTTGTTGGTTTGATGATGTTTTGTTGATTTTGATCCATGGATTTGCTTGGTTTCGAGTGGATCTAGCATTTCCCCAATTTTACCCACTTTCCATCCACGAATTCTCATCAATTTTGACCCCCAAATCCCCAAATTCCGCCCAAAATCGCGTCCCAAAACTCGCATCTCGCGTTGACCCAGACCCACCGGATGACCGTCACTTTACCGGTCGTCCGGAGACCCAGGAAGCACCGCACGTCCGACCTTACCGGACGACCGGAACCCCCTAACCCGAGCAGAATCACCGGATTTCCGACCCGACGGGATGTCCGGGGACCGGACATCCGTCCATTTCCGGACGTCCGCTACCTGTAAAAACTGACTTCGGCTGATTTTTGTTTGGGCCATAACTAATTCAACCGAACTCCGATTTTGACGTTCTTTAGCTCGTTGTGAAGCTCTTGACATACCTCTTCCCACAAAAATACAACCAACATCTTTTGAATCCATCAAATTTTGACAATTTTGGCATCTTTGCCTAGGGCTTCCACCACATCATCCGCTACACCATCTCCGACTTCCGCAACCTAACCAATTTTGTTCCCCATCGCATTAGTGGTTGCTAGAAGAGTGATTTGAGTCTCCTAAGATGTCTAGCCTACTTAGGGACGGTTGCTTCTTCTTCAACCACCACCACCACTTCCGCATAGGCTTGACCACTATACACCTCCGCCACCCTAACTTAACCCAATTTTGTTTGTGTTGTGACTTGTGTCTCCTAAGGTGTTTCGGCTACTTAGGGACCGTGCTTTCAACTCTGACACCGTGTATAGTCCACCACCATAACCTCCACTTCCGCATTGCCTAGTGCAACACCACCGCATTTCGCTACCACCATTTAACATTTGAGATTTTGAGTTCGCGGTTTTTCCGTGTCCTAAGGTGTTTCGGCTACTTAGGGACGAGTCTCCATCATCTTGGTATCTCCATCAAGATCACCGCCACTCATCATCACCGCGGACGGTAACCTCCATATCATCTTGGTATCGTGGTACCCCTCCATTGTACATTCCCCTTGCAATTGCATTGTTAACCCCTAGCCCATTTCGCGTAACTTGCCTATCGAGACTAGCCATTTGAGTATTGTCGGCAACGTTACTTGTGCACATTAGTGATCTACACCATACATTGCATAGATACCATATCATATTGGTATCATCATGTCATCTCGTGTGCCTCAAGTTTGTTCCCGCATATATACAATTGCTACCTTGGTTTGTGCATTTCGCAAAGTGGCCATACAAAAGAAAAAAAAGAGATTAAGCTTTTAAGCAAAAGAGAAAGAGCAAAGAAGCTTGTAAGCAAGTGCCATAGCATCATACCACATTGTCATATAAGATCATATTTTATCATAACACCGGGAACCATATCTACATAGCATACTTGGGATAGAAGTCGTTGCATTTCTGTCTCCTATAGGTTGTGCACAAGTGTCGTATCCGCCTATTGAGCAATCGTGCTAGCGTCTCTCTAGAGTTGTGCAACAAGAGCATTTTCCGTGGATTCCACATTTTGAGCTCATCCTTGGTTGCACGACCCCATTTATCTATCCGTGTGTGCGTTTCTGTGTGCTACCCATATTGCTATTGGTCTACTTGTTACACTTGCGAATTTGTGAATCTCTTTCAACATTATTGACTCTTCCTAACAGTTTACATCAAATTTTTTTGTGCCACTATCCTCACCGAGCTCCACCATAAGCCTTACTTGTGTAGGTGTGAGAAACCGACAAGAATTGGTACCAATTGTGTTATTTCCTTGTCCACATTGGAGTGATCATTGATCCACTTTCAACTTCAGTCAAGGTACATTTGGTATTCGTTCTTCTCTTTCTCCACTCATATTGGCTCGAATTTTGTGATGGATAGGCAAGGCATTTCATCTCCGGTCTTCCACAACAACGACGGCATGAACAACTACATCACCAATGCGTCAATCTTCGATCTACAACGACAAATGCAAGGCACACAATCAAGATTGCGAGAGCGCATCGAGAACCTCTCCATTGACATTCGCCACTCCGAAGCGAGGAAAAGGGACTACATCGACAACAAGCTTTCCGCACAAAAGGAGGAGCAAGATGCAAGGATGGAGGAGATTCGGGCATTGATCAAGTCTACTTCCCCTTCGTCATCTTCAAAGCGGCGACAAGCACATCGATCCTCTTCGGAGCGCCCAAGCTACACAAGCGCAAGTTGTCCACGTCCACAACTCCATGGCGACTACCATCACGTTCGTGATCCATCTCGTCATGAAGGGCATGTGACCTCCAAGCAACATGTGCACGACGATGACGAACGACATCTACCACGAGCTCAAGTGCGACAACGCCACCATCTACATGAAGATGCTCGAGATGCTCCTACCTACAAGTCCCAACAAGCCCTACTTCATGCCAAGTCCAAACTGCATAACCACAAGAGAAGACCGCGAGACAAGCACCACCAAGAGCATGCTACGGCTACAACAACCACTTCGGCATCTTCGCCAAGTGCTATCAAGGCATCTTCGCCTTTGGACGTACGACATCTTCGCCTACTTCCCACGAGTATGCCTACATTGACTTCATCAAGTCCAAGGCGACCACCTACAAGTGAGGGTGACATTTCCATCTTCAGAAGCCCCTCAAGGAAGATGGCCGAGCATGGGAAATTCCCTTCGGTCATGGAGACGAGCTACGAGGTGCCACATCATTTGGGCCTCCAACAACAAGACGGCGATAAGAAGGTCGAGCAAGGGCCATCCCCTTCGACCACGGCGACGAGCACGAACCTCTTCAACAACATGAAGACGGCGCCCATATTGGACTCAAACTCCGAGTCAAGCTACGAGACCGCTCATCAGACCTTATCTTTGGTCTTCGAGGAGAGTGATGATGTGCCATCTTCGGCCTTCATCCACGGCTACGACCACGACATGATTGATCATGGAGACGTTTGCACCAACATCTCTCCGACACCCACATATAAAGAGATGACCCAATTGCCATGTGAGGAGAGCCTCCCCACCATGAGTGATATGAGTGACTCCACCACACGTGACATTGAGAGCATTTCCTATGAGAGGATGAGTGTGACCACCACTAGCCCCACACTTGAGAGCATGCCACACATCCTATGTGAGGTTGAGAGCCATTTGAGTGACTCCACCAACCATATGAGTGAGAGCATCCGAGAGGGAGTGAGTGAGGTAGTTGAGACGGCATGTGAGGCCACTTTGATTTCTAACGACTTAACCTCTACTCCTAGTGTGTTTTCTTCTTTGGTGCTAGGTCTCCTAAATGACGACACGCCTATCCTCGACGAGTCCATACCTCCAATGGAGACAACGATGGCCATGGTGGACGATGATGCACCCCCACATGGTTCCATCAAGATGAAGATGACCACGACTTGGTCTTCGACACCACACCTACAACACATGAGCAATGCTCCATAGGTAACATAGGTGATGGTGCTTCTCTTGTCCCACTTGTGGACTATTTCATGAATGATTGCTTGCATGATGTTGATCCACCTATTGCCATGCTTCATGCTAGTGCGACTTCTTCATGTCATGACTCACCTATTTATGATAAATATGATGATGAGCATGTTGATTTGCGTAGTTCTGATGCTATGCTCCATAGGATATCATGTGAAAATTCTATTGGTCACACCATGTTTGACAATCCATTAACCTTGTCATATGCTATGAGTGAGATATCCCATATTGCATTATTCCAATCACAACATAGTGACTATGCATGCCCCATTACAATAAATCCCATTTGCACTTATGGCATAGATAACGAGATGATGGGCATTGGCTTTTGTTTTTCATGTGATGATATTGACATGCTTCCTTTACATGATTTGCGCAATTCATCTACTATGCCATGCCATGATCACATTGTACCAAATATGCTTTGTTTTGGATGTTGTCAATATTCTCGATGCGATGTTGCTACTCATGCTCATGAGGAGACCCCCATAGTTTCCTCATGCGTATTAGGAGATTTCGATGCATTCCATACATTGCATGATTCCCATAATTGCTTGCACCATATGCATTCCATGAACAACAATGCTCTACATATTTCTTGTGATGCATTACACAATTTGAGTCTCCATTATGCTATACATAATAACAAACCTCTCATGATGGATGACATGTTTCCGTATCACGCATCTCATTTATTTGAGCATTGGATATTTTGTGCTAACCAACACAAGCACGTGCACATCATGATGGATGATGTGTACATCTACCACGCACACACAATTTTCCCTTTGTCTTTGTTTTGTGTAGGTACTCCCGTATACCCGTCAACCTCTCGATCCCAAGAGTTGATGAAACAAGCTCTTGTGAGCAAAGATGACTTGGTATCCCATGAACTATCCTTTTGTAACACCCCGGATGTAACTTTCCCTATTTGTACTCCAACTCTTGCCGTTTCCGGCGTTAAGTTATATTTATTTTTCCTCGGGTTCAGGTCTTTGTCTCCGTGTGTTGTTGTCTTTGTTATGCATCTCATATCATGTCATCATGTGCATTGCATTCGCATACGTGTTCATCTCATGCATTCGAGCTTTTCCCCGTTGTCCGTTTTGCATTCCGGCGCTTCGTTCTCCTCCGGTGGTCATTTCTATCTTTCTTTCGTGTGTGGGGATTAAACATTTCTGGATTGGACCGAGACTTGCCAAGTGGCCTTGGTTTACTACCGGTAGACCGCCTGTCAAGTTTCGTACCATTTGGACTTCGTTTGATACTCCAACGGTTAACCGAGGGTCCGAAAAGGCCTCGTGTGTGTTGCAGCCAAACACCCCTCCAATTTGTCCCAAAACCCACCAAACTCTACTCCATGTCCTGGAGCGTTCGATCATGATCGCGTGGCCGAAAACCGCACCTCATTTGGACTCTCCTAGCTCCCTCTATGCCTATTTAAACACCCCCCCCATTCCAAATCCTGGGTCTCCTCCCCCGAAACCCTAAAATCTCAGATCCGCCGCCGCCGGACACGTCCGACGGCGCCGGACACGTCCGACTTACCCCGCCGCCACCACGTGTCGCCGCCCCATTGGCCGCGCCGCCGCCCCACATCCCCGCCGGCCCGGGAGCCCAAGGCCGGCCCCCGGGGCCCATCTCGCCTCGCCTCACCGCCCGGTGGAGCCGCCTCCACGCGCCACCGCCCGCGCCCGACGCCAGCCGCCACCGCCGCTTCGCGCCGCCCGAGCCGGCCCGCTCTCCCCGCCGCCTTGCCGGTCACCGGCCTCCGCCACCGTGTCGCCGGTGCCGCCCGCACCGCCCGCCGTCCGCCGCTGCCTCGGCCGCCGGCCGCTGCCGCCCCGGCCACCGTCCGCCGCTCGCTGGAGGCCTCGCCTCGCCGGAGCTCCGGCCGGGTCCAATCTGGTCGGGTGGATCAGATCCACCGGTTCAGCGATCCAAACGCAGCCCCGCCGCCCGGATCCCTCCGTCCCGGGATATCCTCGTCCCATTGACTTTTGCAGGGTATAAATTTCGTCTAAGTCCTGAAATCTGCAGATCCAAGTACCTCTGTTCGCGGCTTCATAACTTTGCATCCGTAGCTCCGATTCATGTATATAGCATATCAAAATGTTCATCTCAGAGAGTACATCATTGAATTCCATTGCATCCTTTTCATTTGAGCTCATCTTGATGCCCGAAATGCTGTTAGAAGAGGGCTACTTGAGTTAATCATCAGATCTGTTACTCTGTTTAGCACTTTTGTCATTTTCGCCATGATTATTGTGTGCATGATATGCCCGTGAGTTCTACATATGTTTTGTTAAGGGTTTTGTCATCTCTCCAGAGGTGCAACCCATGTATTTTTAGGATGTGTGTGGTGACTTGTGCAAGCTTGCAAAGTGGTGCACTTGCTAATTCTGTTTTCAGGGACTTAGTGATTTCACTAAGTCCTGGGATTGTTTAGTTTGTGATGCCATATGTTCATGTTGTTTCCTAGTGATCCGTGCCTCTTTTGAGGATGATCAGTAAGGGAGTTTTGTTATTATTGTAGTGCTCTATCCATCCATGTCTTTGTTTGCAATTATAGAGCACCCTAGCTTGAGTCAATCGAGCTCTACTTTTGCTTCGTTGCGAATCTGGGCAGATCGTCAACTTGTTTGCAATTTTGCCGGTGTTATTGTAGTTGATCTGTGCATGCTATGCTATTGTTCTTGCCATGTCTAGCTTGTATTTTGTGCCTTATTTATGGGTGTATGCTTGTCTTGCCATGAATTGCACCGTAGTGAGTGCATTGAGCTCGTAAACATGCCTTCGTGAGTTATGTTTCAGCATGTCCCAGTTTTCACTAAGTCTGAGAACTGATTATGTTTTTGCTATGTTCGTGTGCTTGTTACTATATTTTGTGATCCCTTTTGGCTCAAGGTCACTAAGGGACTTCTGTTAAGCTTGTTGAGTAGCTCTATGCCATGTCTTTCTTTGTCATGTTCAGGTCCTGTAGCATGTTGTTTTGTTGCTCCGAAGAGGGCTATATGATCTGAAATTCCAGACAAGTGTTAATTTCACTAAGTCTGGGATCTGTTTTACCATTTGCGTTTTTGCCATGCTTGTTTGAACCTGTTAATGGATGAATTGGCCGTAGCTCAGTGCTAGACTTTTGTTAAGAATCTTGTGTGCATCCCTTCCATTTATTTTGTTGTCATGTTTGGTGGCTATAGCCTGTTCATTTCGTTGCATTTAGATGCCTACTTGCTGTAAATCGCAGACCGGTGTCATTTTTGAATCGCTTGCCATTTCCAAACCATAACTCCGTTTCCGGCGTTCTTTATATCGTTTTCAAGCGATTTCATCTCATATTTCCAGTGGCACACTTGGATTTCCAAGTTGAGTCCAGGTTCATGCATTTCCAGTCATATCTTGCATTTTGCATCCCGGATCGCATCCCGCATAGCATATCATCATTTCATCATATTGCTTGGTCTTGCACGGGGTTGATTGTATCCTTGTTGCTTGTTTGTCTTGTTTGGATAGAGCCGGGAGACGAGTTTGCTAACGAGGAGCCTATTGAGTTTGCTTTCAAGGATCCAGTCAACTCTGACAACTGTGCAGGCAAGATGATCATACCCTCGAAATCACTACTATCTTTGCTATGCTAGTTTGCTCGCTCTTTTGCTATGCCATTGCTACAATGCCTACCACTTGCTTGAAAGCCACCTAAATTGACATGTCAAACCTCTAACCCACCTTTGTCCTAGCAAACCGTTGATTGGCTATGTTACCGCTTTGCTCAGCCCCTCTTATAGCGTTGCTAGTTGCAGGTGAAGATTGGAGGCCGTTCCTTCTTGGAACATCTTTTATTTACTTGTTGGTATATCATTATATTGCCATGTTATCTTAATGCATCTATATACTTGGTAAAGGGTGGAAGGCTCGGCCTCTCTCCTAGTGTTTTGTTCCACTCTTGCCGCCCTAGTTTCCGTCATATCGGTGTTATGTTCCCGGATTTTGCGTTCCTTACGCGGTTGGGTTATAATGGGAACCCCTTGATAGTTCGCCTTGATTAAAGCTTTTCCAGCAATTCCCAACATTGGTTTTACCATTTGCCACCTAGCCTTTTTCTTTCCCTTGGGTTCTGCAGACTCAAGGGTCATCTTATTTTAACCCCCCCGGGCCAGTGCTCCTCTAAGTGTTGGTCCAAACTAGAACCCCTTGCAGCGCCACCTCGGGGAAACTCGAGAGCTTGTTTTAGTTGTACGGATTGCTTATCTGAGTGTGCCCTGAGAAAGAGATATGTGCAGCTCCTATCGGGATTTGGCGGCACATTCGGGCGGTGTTGCTGGTCTTGTTTTAACCTGTCAAAGTGTCTTGAGTTACCGAGATACCGAGTCTGATTGGGACGTCTTGGGAGGAGGTCTATTCCTTCGTTGACCGTGAGAGCTTGTCATGGGCTAAGTTGGGACTCCCTGCAGGGATTGAACTTTCGAAAGCCGCGCCCGTGGTTATGGGCAGATGGGAATTTGTTAATGTCCGGTTGTAGATAACTTGAACCTTAATTAATTAAAATGAATCAACTAAGTGTGTTACCATGATGGCCTCTTCTCGGCGGAGTCCGAGAGTACATCATTGAATTCCATACTTGCTAGTCGCTTGCTGCAGCTCCACTCATATTTTACCTTGCCATACCATAAGCTTAAATAGTCTTGATCGCGAGGGTGCGAGATTGCTGAGTCCCTGTGGCTCACAGATTACTATTACACCAGATGCAGGGTTTGATGATTCCGCTCCAGGAGATGCGTATGAGCTCAAGTGGGAGTTCGACGAAGACTCTCAATGATACTATGTTTCCTTTCCCGATGATCAGTAGTGGTGCCCAGTTGGGGGTGAACGGGACGTTGTCGCCTGTTGGGTTCTCTTTATTTTGGCGCCGTAGTCGGGCCATGAGTGTTTGGATGATGTAATGTTATTTATGTACTTGATTGACGTGGCGAGTGTAAGCCAACTATGTTATCTCCCCTTTATTATTCATATTACATGGGATGTTGTGAAGATTGCCTAACTTGCGACATATGCCTTCAATGCGATTATGTCTCTAAGTCGTGCCTCGACACGTGGGAGCTATAATCGCATCGAGGGTGTTACAAGTTGGTAATCAGAGCCTTCCCCGACCTTAGGAGCCCCATTGCTTGATCGTTTTTAGCGGCCGAGTTGTGTCTAGAAAAATGTTTTGAGTCATTTAGGAATTATATATCGGAGAGTTTAGGAATTCTTTTTACTTCCCAGTATCCTCATCACTCTGGTAAGGCATCCTGACGTAGAGTTTTGACTCTTCTCTTCTCAAATTTCACAAAAAAAATTTAGGATCACGCGGGTATCTTGGAATCGTTCCGATGGTTTTATGATGAGAACATTGTCTTGGTGCCTCCTGTCAGGGGTTTTGTGGAAGTGTCCTGGGGAGTTGAGCTCTGAGGTGTTGTCATCATAATTTTATCGTTACAGTTCTGGAATACCTGAGTCTAGTACGCCGACATCGAAAATCTCTTTTATGCAGTTCGTTGGTGAGATAACCTCGACGCCACCCAGTACTGGGGCGGGAGTTCGGGAGTATCGCCATAACTTGCATAACGGATGCTTTTCGAAGGTTGAGGTAGATGGTTTCCGAAGGTTTCTCGGTTATGTGTTGAAGGATGGATACAGCTGGATGTAGGATTTGCTAGTTTGGGTGAGATATTATGCTTCCCCTGTATCCCCAACACCTGATTGCATAACCGGAAAGGTTCGGGAGTTTCATAGGTGGGAATTCTAGTAGCTCTACTTCTTCTTCCACGGATATTGGTTGAGATTGGGATTTCTTACTGATTATTCGTTCTTGATCCGTACCTTGTTGATTTATTTCTCTACCTTAATTCTACATGGCTTCTCAATTTATGGATATGTGACCATTTCAAGAGGAATGCATTCGTTCATTTTGTTCGGATGTGAAGACTATATGTTGCAATTTTCATTCCGTTGGATTCAGCTTCAATATTTATATGTCAATGTGCTAATGGTGGTCAACCTCTTCAGGATGGCTCCTCCAACGCGCACGACTCCGAATCCCGATCCGCCACCACCTCCACCTCCTCCAGAGGCATGGCAAGCTGTGATGGCCGCAACCAATGCAAACACACAGCTGATCATGCAAATTCTTCAAGAGCGCAATCAAGGCAGTCAAGGGAATCAAGGCAGCAGTCAGAGTCACTTTTCTACACTCAACCAGTTCCTTGCTAATGGGCCAAAGACTTTCAGCAATTGTGTTGAGGCAACGATGCTGACGATTGGCTTGTGGATCTGTGCAAGCATTTCGAGTGCAGTAACGTCAGGCCTGAGGACTTTGTGAAGTTCGCTTCCTTCCAACTCAAAGATCAAGCTGCAGAATGGTTCCAGCAGTACAAGGATTCCAGAGGTGGACGAGTTATCACCTGGGATGATTTCCGTCGAGATTTCTGAGCTCATCATATTCCGCAGAGCGTGGTTGAAAGCAGGCGTGAGGAATTCCGCAATCTGAAGCAAGGCTCTTTGTCTGTCTATGACTACAACAAGTTGTTTCAGAAGCTCGCCCGCTTTGCCAAGCAGGACGTGCTTGATGAGAAGAGCATGATATATCAGTTCAGGGGTGGTCTCAGAGAAGATATCCAGCTCGCTCTTGTCCTCTTCGAGTCCTTGAGGTATGATGAGTTCTACAACATGGCACTGAAGCAAGAGGTTGCTCAGTTGAGGTGTGATGCTTCCAAGAAGCAAGTCAGAGATGTTACTCCTTCTTCCTCTACTCAAGTGGCCAAGCAGCAGAAGTTTTGGCTTCCTCCTCCTCCGTTCCGTCGGCCGTTTCAGCAAAAGAGTAAAGGTGGCAGTGGTTCTTCCCACCCACCCAACCCTGGCTTTCAGAACAAGACTTTGTCTCAAGCTCCAAGATCGAGTGCTCCGTATCACCGTCTGCTTTCAGAGGTCACGTGCAACAAGTGCCAACAGAAGGGTCACTATGCCAACAAGTGTTTCAACCAGAGGTGTCTTCCTCCTCCTCCTCCTGTCAGATCGGCAAGCACAGCTGTGGTCAAGCGTAACCCCAAGCATTCCAAGGTCAATTTGATGAATGCAGCTCAGGCAGAGGACTCGTCAGATGTGATCATGGGTAACCTTCCTGTTAATGATATTCCTGCAAGAGTTCTTTTGGACACGGGTGCATCGCATTGTTTCTACTCGAGACCTTTTGCATCTAAGCATGATTTTGTTACTCAAGTGTTGCCGAAGCCATTGGCTATCGTCTCTCCGGCCCGTCAAATGACATCTCGAGTATACGTTCCGGATGTTACTATCACTTTGGGTGACTATAAGTCCTTGTCCTCTCCAAATGTTCTTGGTGACTCGGATATTGATCTTATTCTCGGAATGGATTGGCTTTCTAAGCACAAGGCTCAGCTTGATTGTGCAGCCAGGCAGATTCAATTGACTCATTCGTCTGAGGATGTAATTGTCTTTGCCGCTCGTGATGATACTATCTGTCTGTTTTCTCTCAATGAGAAGGGTGAATTGGATGCCATCTCACAAATTCTAGTCGTTTGCGAATATCAAGACGTCTTTCCAGAAGAGCTTCCAGGAATGCCTCCGCACCGGCCAGTTGAATTCGTTATTGATCTTGAGCCTGGCACGGAACCTATGTGCAAACGTCCTTACAAGCTCGGTCCTGAAGAGTTCAAGGAGCTGAAGAAGCAACTCGATATGCAAGAGAAAATGGGTCTCATCCGGCCTAGTTCTTCTCCGTGGGGTTGTGGTGTTCTTTTTGTGAAGAAGAAGGATGGAACGGACCGACTTTGTGTTGACTACCGTCCAGTGAACAAGAAGACCATGAAGAACAAATATCCACTTCCCAACATCAATGAGCTGTTCGAACAACTCAAAGGTGCCCAAGTATTCTCCAAGCTTGATCTCCATATGGGCTATCATCAGATTCGCATTCGTGAAGAAGATATTCCCAAGACAGCATTCAGAACAAGCTTTGGTTCATATGAATACACTGTCATGTCTTTTGGCCTCTCCAACGCTCCTCCGACGTTCTCTCGCATGATGAACTTCATCTTCAATGCCTACACCAATGACTTCCTTTTGGTCTATCTCGACGACATTCTGGTTTTCTTGAAGAACAAGGAAGATCATGCCAAGCATTTGCGTTTGGTTCTTGATAAGCTCAGAGAACATCAGTTCTACGCCAAGTTCTCCAAGTGTGAATTTTGGCTCGATGAGGTTCTTTATCTTGGTCATATCATCTCTGCCAAGGGCATTGCCGTGAATCCTGAGAAGGTGTCTGCAATTGTGAATTGGGAACCTCCTCAGAACGTGAAGCAACTCCGCAGTTTTCTTGGTCTCGCAAGCTATTGCCGAAGATTCGTTGAAAACTTTTCTAAGATTGCGAAGCCTCTCTCTAATCTTCTCCAGAAGCACGTCAAATTCGTTTGGTCTCTGGAGTGTGACATTGCTTTCAACACTTTGAAAGAGAAATTGATCACTGCTCCAGTTCTGACTCCGCCTGATGAATCCAAGCCGTACGAGGTCTTTTGTGATGCCTCTCTCCAAGGTCTTGGCGCAGTATTGATGCAAGAGAAGAAAGTTGTTGCTTATACCTCTCTCCAGTTGAAGCCTAATGAGAAGAACTACCCCACTCATGATCTCGAGTTGGCGGCAGTTGTGCATGCTCTTTTGACTTGGAGACATCTTCTATTGGGAAGAAAAGTGGACATTTTCACTGATCACAAGAGTCTCAAGTACATCTTCACTCAGCCTAATCTCAACCTCAGGCAAACTCGATGGGTCGAAATGATTCAAGAGTATAATCCGAGTATCGAGTATACTCCAGGAGATGCGTATGAGCTCAAGTGGGAGTTCAATGAAGACTCTCAATTATACTATGTTTCCTTTCCCGGTGATCAGTAGTGGTGCCCAGTTGGGGGTGAACGGGACGTTGTCGCCTGTTGGGTTCTCTTTATTTTGGCGTCGTAGTTGGGCCATGAGTGTTTGGATGATGTAATGTTATTTACGTACTTGATTGACGTGGCGAGTGTAAGCCAACTATGTTATCTCCCCTTTATTATTCATATTACATGGGATGTTGTGAAGATTGCCTAACTTGCGACATATGCCTTCAATGCGATTATGTCTCTAAGTCGTGCCTCGACACATGGGAGCTATAGTCGCATCGAGGGTGTTACAAGTTGGTAATCAGAGCCTTCCCCGACCTTAGGAGCCCCATTGCTTGATCGTTTTTAGCGGCTGAGTTGTGTCTAGAAAAATGTTTTGAGTCATTTAGGAATTATATATCGGAGAGTTTAGGCATTCTTTTTACTTCCCAGTCTCCTCATCACTCTGGTAAGGCATCCTGACGTAGAGTTTTGACTCTTCTCTTCTCAAATTTCACTAAAAAAATTTAGGATCACGCGGGTATCTTGGAATCGTTCCGATGGTTTTATGATTAGAACATTGTCTTGGTGCCTCCTGTCAGGGGTTTTGTGGAAGTGTCCCGGGGAGTTGAGCTCTGAGGTGTTGTCATCATAATTTTATTGTTACAGTTCTGGAATACCTGAGTCTAGTACGCCGACATCGAAAATCTCTTTTATGTAGTTCGTTGGTGAGATAACCTCGACGCCACCCAGTACTGGGGCGGGAGTTCGGGAGTATCGCCATAACTTGCATAACGGATGCTTTTCGAAGGTTGAGGTAGATGGTTTCCGAAGGTTTCTCGGTTATGTGTTGAAGGATGGATACAGCTGGTTGTAGGATTTGCTAGTTTGGGTGAGATATTATGCTTCCCCTGTATCCCCAACACCTGATTGCATAACCGGAAAGGTTCAGGAGTTTCATAGGTGGGAATTCTAGTAGCTCTAGTTCTTCTTCCACGGATATTGGTTGAGATTGGGATTTCGTACCGATTATTTGTTCTTGATCCGTACCTTGTTGATTTATTTCTCTACCTTAATTCTACGTGGCTTCTCAATTTATGGATATGTGACCATTTCAAGAGGAATGCATTCGTTCATTTTGTTCGGATGTGAAGACTATATGTTGCAATTTTCATTCCGTTGGATTCAGCTTCAATATTTATCTGTCAATGTGCTAATGGTGGTCAACCTCTTCAGGATGGCTCCTCCAACGCGCACGACTCCGAATCCTGATCCGCCACCACCTCCACCTCCTCCAGAGGCATGGCAAGCTGTGATGGCCGCAACCAATGCAAACACACAGCTGATCATGCAAATTCTTCAAGAGCGCAATCAAGGCAGTCAAGGGAATCAAGGCAGCAATCAGAGTCACTTTTCTACACTCAGCCAGTTCCTTGCTAACGGGCCAAAGACTTTCAGCAATTGTGTTGAGGCAACGATGCTGACGATTGGCTTGTGGATCTGTGCAAGCATTTCGAGTGCAGTAACGTCATGCCTGAGGACTTTGTGAAGTTCGCTTCCTTCCAACTCAAAGATCAAACTGGAGAATGGTTCCAGCAGTACAAGGATTCCAGAGGTGGACGAGTTATCACTTGGGATGATTTCCGTCGAGATTTCTGAGCTCATCATATTCCGCACAGCATGGTTGAAAGCAAGCGTGAGGAATTCCACAATCTGAAGCAAGGCTCTTTGTCTGTTTATGACTACAACAAGTTGTTTCAGAAGCTCACCCGCTTTGCCAAGAAGGACGTGCCTGATGAGAAGAGCATGATATATCAGTTCAGGGGTGGTCTCAGAGAAGATATCCAGCTCGCTCTTGTCCTCTTCGAGCCCTTGAGGTACGATGAGTTCTACAACATGGCACTGAAGCAAGAGGTTGCTCAGTTGAGGTGTGATGCTTCCAAGAAGCAAGTCAGAGATGTTACTCCTTCTTCCTCTACTCAAGTGGCCAAGCAGCAGAAGTTTTGGCTTCCTCCTCCTCCGTTCCGTCGGCCGTTTCACCAGAAGAGTAAAGGTGGCAGTGGTTCTTCCCACCCACCCAACCCTGGCTTTCAGAACAAGACTTTGTCTCAAGCTCCAAGATCGAGTGCTCCGTATCACCGTCTGCTTTCAGAGGTCACGTGCAACAAGTGCCAACAGAAGGGTCACTATGGCAACAAGTGTTTCAACCAGAGGCATCTTCCTCCTCCTCCTCCTGTCAGATCGGCAAGAACAGCTGTGGTCAAGCATAACCCCAAGCATTCCAAGGTCAATTTGATGAATGCAGCTCAGGCAGAGGACTCGTCAGATGTGATCATGGGTAACATTCCTGTTAATGATATTCCTGCAAGAGTTCTTTTTGACACGGGTGCATCGCATTGTTTCATCTCGAGACCTTTTGCATCTAAGCATGATTTTGTTACTCAAGTGTTGCCGAAGCCGTTGGCTATCGTCTCTCCGGCCCGTCAAATGACATCTCGAGTATACGTTCCGGATGTTACTATCACTTTGGGTGACTATAAGTTCTTGTCCTCTCCAAATGTTCTTGGTGACTCGGATATTGATCTTATTCTCGGAATGGATTGGCTTTCTAAGCACAAGGCTCAGCTTGATTGTGCAGCCAGGCAGATTCAATTGACTCATTCGTCTGAGGATGTAATTGTCTTTGCCGCTTGTGATGATACTATCCGTCTGTTTTCTCTCAATGAGAAGGGTGAATTGGATGCCATCTCACAAATTCCAGTCGTTTGCGAATATCAAGACGTCTTTCCAGAAGAGCTTCCAGGAATGCCTCCGCACCGGCCAGTTGAATTCGTTATTGATCTTGAGCCTGGCACGGAACCTGTGTGCAAACGTCCTTACAAGCTCGGTCCTGAAGAGTTCAAGGAGCTGAAGAAGCAACTCGATATGCAAGTGAAAATGGGTCTCATCCGGCCTAGTTCTTCTCCATGGGGTTGTGGTGTTCTTTTTGTGAAGAAGAAGGATGGAACGGACCGACTTTGTGTTGACTACCGTCCAGTGAACAAGAAGACCATCAAGAACAAATATCCACTTCCCAACATCAATGAGCTGTTCGAACAACTCAAAGGTGCCCAAGTATTCTCCAAGCTTGATCTCCGTATGGGCTATCATCAGATACACATTCGTGAAGAAGATATTCCCAAGACAGCATTCAGAACAAGCTTTGGTTCATATGAATACACTGTCATGTCTTTTGGCCTCGCCAACGCTCCTCCGACGTTCTCTCGCATGATGAACTTCATCTTCAATGCCTACACCAATGAATTCCTTTTGGTCTGTCTCGACGACATTCTGGTTTTCTCGAAGAACAAGGAAGATCATGCCAAGCATTTGCGTTTGGTTCTTGATAAGCTCAGAGAACATCAGTTCTACGCCAAGTTCTCCAAGTGTGAATTTTGGCTCGATGAGGTTCTTTATCTTGGTCATATCATCTCTGCCAAGGGCATTGCCGTGAATCCTCAGAACGTGAAGCAACTCCGCAGTTTTCTCGGTCTCGCAAGCTATTGCCGAAGATTCGTTGAAAACTTTTCTAAGATCGCGAAGCCTCTCTCTAATCTTCTCCAGAAGCACGTCAAGTACATTTGGTCTCTGGAGTGTGACATTGCTTTCAACACTTTGAAAGAGAAATTGATCACTGCTCCAGTTCTGACTCCGCCTGATGAATCCAAGCCGTACGAGGTCTTTTGTGATGCCTCTCTCCAAGGTCTTGGCGCAGTATTGATGCAAGAGAAGAAAGTTGTTGCTTATACCTCTCGCCAGTTGAAGCCTAATGAGAAGAACTACCCCACTCATGATCTCGAGTTGGCGGCAGTTGTGCATGCTCTTTTGACTTGGAGACATCTTCTATTGGGAAGAAAAGTGGACATTTTCACTGATCACAAGAGTCTCAAGTACATCTTCACTCAGCCTAATCTCAACCTCAGGCAAACTCGATGGGTCGAAATGATTCGAGAGTATAATCCGAGTATCGAGTATACTCCAGGCAAGGCCAATGTGATTGCTGACGCTTTGAGCAGGAAGGCTTACTGCAACAGTCTGATTCTTAAGCCTTATCAACCCGCGCTTTGTAAAGCTTTCCGCAAACTTAATCTGCAAGTTGTTCCTCAAGGTTTCCTCACCAACCTTCAAGTCTCTCCTACCTTAGAAGACTAGATTCGCCAAGCCCAGCTTCTTGATGCTATGGTGAAAAAGGTGAAGATTGGGATTGCCAAGAGTCAGTCCAAGTACAAGTGCTACCGCCTTGATGACAAGGACACTCTCTTCTTCGAGGATCGTATTGTTGTACCCAAAGGTGACCTCCGTAAAGTGATCATGAACGAGGCTCACAATTCTCTCCTCTCCATCCACCCTGGGAGCACGAAGATGTATCAGGACCTTAAGCAAGCTTTTTGGTGGACTCGAATGAAGCGCGAGATCGCTCAATTCGTGAATGCATGTGATGTCTGAAGAAGAGTGAAGGCAGAACACCAAAGGCCAGCAGGTCTCCTCCAACCTCTTGCCATTCCAGAATGGAAGTTTGACCACATTGAAATGGACTTCGTGACTGGGTTTCCAAAGTCCAAGCGTGGCAATGATGCTATATTCGTTGTCATGGATAAACTCACCAAAGTGGCTCACTTTCTGCCTATCAAAGAGTCGATCACTGCAGCTCAATTGGTGGAACTCTATACCTCTCGCATTGTCTCTCTGCACGGTATTCCTCAAGTGATCTCTTTAGACCGTGGCTGCATCTTTACCTCGAAGTTTTGGGATTCTTTTCAGAAGGCCATGGGCACTAACTTCCGCTTCAGCACAACTTTCCATCCTCAAACAAGCGGTCAAGTCGAGCGTGTCAACCAGATTCTTGAAGATATGCTCAAGGCTTGTGTGATCTCCTTCGGCATGAAGTGGGAGGATTGTCTTCCTTATGCTGAATTGTCCTACAACAACAGTTTTCAAGCAAGTTCGGGCAAGGCCCCTTTTGAAATTCTGTATGGCAGGAAGTGTCGTACCCCTCTCAACTGGTCTGAAACCGGTGAACGTCAGCTTTTGGGTAATGACTTAATCACAGAGGCAGAAGAAATGTGCAAAGTCATTCGTGATAACCTCAAAGCAGCCCAATCCCGCCAGAAGAGCTACTATGATAGTAAGCACCGTGATTTGGCTTTCGAGATCGGAGATCATGTTTACCTCCGTGTGTCTCCTACGAAAGGTATTCGTCGCTTCGGTATCAAAGGGAAGCTTGCCCCTAGATATGTGGGACCTTTCAAGATTGTAAGCAAGAGAGGCGACCTCGCCTATCAACTCGAGCTTCCTTCAAAATTTGCAAATGTTCATGACGTGTTCCATGTCTCTCAGCTTCGAAAGTGCTTCAAGACTCCTGACCGCTCCGTCAACTTCGAGGACATTGAGCTCCAAGAAGATCTCTCTTATCATGATCACCTAGTTGCTATTCTTGAAGAGACTGAACGCAAGACTCGCAACAAGTCAATCAAATTTCTCAAAGTCAAGTGGTCACACCATTCCGACCGTGAAGCTACCTGGGAACACGAGGATCACCTCCGTTCTGAGTACCCGACGTTCTTTCAGTCCTAGATCTCGGGATGAGATCCTTTCGTAGTGGTGGAGTGTTGTAACACCCCGGATGTAACTTTCCCTGTTTGTACTCCAACTCTTGCCGTTTCCGGCGTTAAGTTATATTTATTTTTCCTCGGGTTCGGGTCTTTGTCTCCGTGTGTTGTTGTCTTTTTCATGCATCTCATATCATGTCATCATGTGCATTGCATTCGCATACGTGTTCATCTCATGCATTCGAGCTTTTCCCCGTTGTCCGTTTTGCATTCCGGCGCTTCGTTCTCCTCCGGTGGTCATTTCTATCTTTCTTTCGTGTGTGGGGATTAAACATTTCCGGATTGGACTGAGACTTGCCAAGCGGCCTTGGTTTACTACCGGTAGACCGCCTGTCAATTTTCGTACCATTTGGACTTCGTTTGATACTCCAATGGTTAACCGAGGGACCGAAAAGGCCTCGTGTGTGTTGCAGCCCAACACCCCTCCAATTTGGCCCAAAACCCACCAAACTCTGCTCCATGTCCTAGAGCATTCGATCACGATCGCGTGGCCGAAAACAGCACCTCATTTGGACTCTCCTAGCTCCCTCTATGCCTATTTAAACACCCCCCCATTCCAAATCCCGGGTCTCCTCCCCCGAAACCCTAAAATCTCAGATCCGCCGCCGCCGGACACGTCCGACTTACCCCGCCGCCGCCATGTGTCACCGCCCCGTTGGCCGCGCCGCTGCCCCACATCCCCGCCGGCCCGGGAGCCCAAGGCCGGCCCCCGGGGCCCATCTCGCCTCGCCCCGCCGCCCGGTGGAGCCGCCTCCACGCACCGCTGCCCGCGCCCGACGCCAGCCGCCGCCACCGCCGTCGTTCGCGCCGCCCGAGCCGGCCCGCTATCCCCGCCACCTTGCCGGTCGCCGGCCTCCGCCACCGCGTCGCCGACGCCGCCCGCACCGCCCGCCGTTCGCCGCCGCCTCGGCCGCCGGCCGCTGCCGCCCCGGCCGCCGTACGCCGCTCGCCGGAGGCCTCGCCTCGCCGGAGCTCCGGCCGGGTCCGATCTAGTCGGGTGGAACAGATCCACCGGTTCAGCGATCCAAATGCAGCCCCGCCGCCCGGATCCCTCCGTCCCGGGATATCCTCGTCCCGTTGACTTTTGCAGGGTATAAATTTCGTCCAAGTGCTGAAATCTGCAGATCCAAGTGCCTCTGTTCGCGGCTCCGTAACTTTGCATCTGTAGCTCCGATTCATGCATATAGCATATCAAAATGTTCATATCAGAGAGTACATCATTTCATTCCATTGCATCCTTTTCATTTGAGCTCATCTTGATGCTAGAAATGCTGTTAGAAGAGGGCTACTTGAGTTAATCGTCAGATCTGTTACTCCGTTTAGCACTTTTTCGCCATGATTATTGTGTGCATGATATGCCCGTGAGTTCTACATATGTTTTGTTAAGGGTTTTGTCATCTCTACAGAGGTGCAAACCATGTACTTTTAGGATATGTGTGGTGACTTGTGCAAGCTTGCAAAGTGGTGCACTTGCTAATTCTGTTTTCAGGGACTTGGTGATTTCACTAAGTCCTGGGATTGTTTAGTTCATGATGCCATATGTTCATGTTGTTTCCTAGTGATCCGTGCCTCTTTTGAGGATGATCAGTAAGGGAGTTTTGTTAATATTGTAGTGCTCTATCCATCCATGTCTTTGTTTGAAATTATGGAGCACCCTAGCTTGAGTCAATCGAGCTCTACTTTTGCTTCATTGCGAATCTGGGCAGATCGTCAACTTGTTTGCGATTTTGCCGGTGTTATTGTAGTTGACCCGTGCATGCTATGATATTGTTCTTGCCATGTCTAGCTTGTATTTGGTGCCTTATTTAAGGGTGTATACTTGTCTTGCCATGACTTTCACTGTAGTGAGTGCATCGAGCTCGTAAACATGCCTTCGTGAGTTATGTTTCAGCATGTCCCAGTTTTCACTAAGTCTGAGAACTGATTATGTTTTTGCTATGTTCGTGTGCTTGTTACTATATTTTGTGATCCCTTTTGGCTCAAGGTCACTAAGGGACTTTTGTTAAGCTTGTTGAGTAGCTCCATTCCATGTCTTTCTTTGTCATATTCAGGTCCTGTAGCATGTTGTTTTGTTGCTCCGAAGAGGGCTATATGATCTGAAATTCCAGACAAGTGTTAATTTCACTAAGTCTGAGATCTGTTTTACCATTTGCGTTTTTGCCATGCTTGTTTGAACCTGTTAATGGATGAATTGGCCGTAGCTCAGTGCTAAACTTTTGTTAAGCATCTTGTGTGCATCCCTGCCATGTATTTTGTTGTCATGTTTGGTGGCTGTAGCATGTTAATTTCGTTACGTTTAGATGCCTACTTGCTGTAAATCGCAGACCGGTGTCATTTTTGAATCGCTTGCCATTTCCAAACCGTAACTCCGATTCCGGCGTTCTTTATATCGTTTTCAAGCGCTTTCATCTCATCTTTCCAGTGGCACACTTGGATTTCCAAGTTGAGGCCAGGTTCATGCATTTCCTGTCATATCTTGCATTTTGCATCCCGGATCGCATCCCGCATAGCATATCATCATTTCATCATATTGCTTGGTCCTGCACGTGGTTGATTGTATCCTTGTTGCTTGTTTGTCTTGTTTGGGTAGAGCCGGGAGACAAGTTCACTAACGAGGAGCTCGTTGAGTTTGCTTTCGAGGATCCAGTCAACTCTGACAACTGTGCAGGCAAGATGATCATACCCTCGAAATCACTACTATCTTTGCTATGCTAGTTTGCTCGCTCTTTTGCTATGCCATTGCTACGATGCCTACCACTTGCTTGAAAGCCACCTAAATTGCCATGTCAAACCTCTAACCCACCTTTGTCCTAGCAAACCGTTGATTGGCTATGTTACCGCTTTGCTCAGCCCCTCTTATAGCGTTGCTAGTTGCAGGTGAAGATTGGAGGCCGTTCCTTGTTGGAACATCTTTTATTTACTTGTTGGGATATCATTATATTGCCATGTTATCTTAGTGCATCTATATACTTGGTAAAGGGTGGAAGGCTCGGCCTCTCGCCTAGTGTTTTGTTCCACTCTTGCCGCCCTAGTTTCCGTCATATTGGTGTTATGTTCCCAGATTTTGCGTTCCTTACGCGGTTGGGTTATAATGGGAACCCCTTGATAGTTCGCCTTGATTAAAGCTTTTCCAGCAATGCCCAACATTGGTTTTACCACTTGCCACCTAGCCTTTTTCTTTCCCTTGGGTTCTGCAGACTCAAGGGTCATCTTATTTTAACCCCCCCGGGCCAGTGCTCCTCTGAGTGTTGGTCCAAACTAGAGCCCCTTGCAGCGCCACCTCGGGGAAACTCGAGGGCTGGTTTTAGTTGTACGGATTGCTTATCTGAGTGTGCCCTGAGAAAGAGATATGTGCAGCTCCTATCGGGATTTGTCGGCACATTCGGGCGGTGTTGCTGGTCTTGTTTTAACCTGTCGAAGTGTCTTGAGTTACTGAGATACCGAGTCTGATCGGGACGTCTTGGGAGGAGGTCTATTCCTTCGTTGACCGTGAGAGCTTGTCATGGGCTAAGTTGGGACTCCCCTGCAGGGATTGAACTTTCGAAAGCTGCGCCCGCGGTTATGGGCAGATGGGAATTTGTTAATGTCCGGTTATGGATAACTTGAACCTTAATTAATTAAAATGAATCAACTGAGTGTGTTACCGTGATGGCCTCTTCTCGGCGGAGTCCGGGAAGTGGACACGGTGTTGGAGTAATGTTTGCGCAGATTGTTCTCTAGCTTCTCGCTCGTGCTTTGCCTCCTCTTCTCGCTCTCTTTTGCGAATAAGTTAGCTACCATACTTGCTAGTTGCTTGCTACAGCTCCACTCATATTTTACCTTGCCATACCATAAGCTTAAATAGTCTTGATCGCGAGGGTGCGACATTGCTGAGTCCCTGTGGCTCATAGATTACTATTACACCAGATGCAGGGCCTGATGATTCCACTCCAGGAGACGCGTATGAGCTCAAGTGGGAGTTCGACGAAGACTCTCAACGATACTATGTTTTCTTTCCCGACGATCAGTAGTGGTGCCTAGTTGGGGGTGAACGGGACGTTGTCGCCTGTTGGGTTCTCTTTATTTTGGCGCCGTAGTTGGGCCATGAGTGTTTGGATGATGTAATGTTATTTATGTACTTGATTGGCGTGGCGAGTGTAAGCCAACTATGTTATCTCCCCTTTATTATTCATATTACATGGGATGTTGTGAAGATTGCCTAACTTGCGACATATGCCTTCAATGCGATTATGTCTCTAAGTCGTGCCTCGACACATGGGAGCTATAGTCGCATCGAGGGTGTTACACCTTTCCACCACTCTCTTTGCGCAACGACTACGCGCATCTCTTTCACTTGGCTCTCACACGGCTATGGACTATATACCGCTTCTCGCTTCTTGCTCATTTTACCGTGTTCACTTTGCATGATATGCTTGCTTCTATGCCTTTGCCATGCAATTGTGACCCTTGATTGCATCTACCCATGATTCACAATTATGTTACTCCTATGTGTATTTGCATGGTTGGTGGAGATCCTTGTTTCTATTGCCATGTTTATCATGTGCCTCATGCTATTGATGCTATTTTGCTCATATCTTGCTTTCATGCTTGTGCTATGTCATGTGAATTATTCATGCACACTATTTGCACCCATGACATGCTTGTCATGATTTCTTCTAGTATGTTGCATCTTCGCACTACTAGCTTGCTTGAATTGATCACCATGATTGCTTGCTTTGTCGCATCACCCATGTTCAACTCTTACTCGCTTTCTTGGGTTGATGACATATATGCTCGTGCCTCTCACTTGATACATCTTGTTCATTGTCGCTTGCCTCCTATTATGCTTATTGATCTTGGAGACTTGGACACATTACTTGTGATGCATGCTTGCTTGCTTGCCCCTATTCTATTTGGTTGTTCTCACATCATATGCCTCCGTACTATGAAATGCTCCCTTGTCCTTTCTTATGATGAGCATGATGCATTCACTTGTTGGGTATTTTACCGCACGAATGATAGGTTTTCCGCTAACCTCATTTGTTTTTCCGAGTGTTTGTCATGTTCTTTCATGTTGAAGGATTCACAAGGCGATACCGTCATGACACAAATTGGTCATGTGAAGGCATACACGATGTGCAACACCAACGTTTGCGACAATCTCCTAAAGGTGAACTCCTTCCCTTTGAGCCATCCTCAAATACGCATATTGGATGGGTCGTTCTTTCATTGTTGTCTCCTTCTTCTTGTCTACATGTTGCACCTATTGGATGGAGGACCGGCATTGAAGATTGGCTCTATGGACCTTCACATTGAGGAGCGCTCGAATTTATTGGATGCACCTTCGAACCTCCACTCATGCCACAACATCGAGCATTGGTATACCAACACCTCCATATTTGTTGATTGTGTTCACACATGTCATGCTCGATGGACATATCATACACATGACAAATTTGCATCTTATGCATGGATTGACTCACATCATGATTGCCTTGTTGCATCTTGTATTCCCATGTCATCCATGATATATGAGCTTGTGCATTTCATTAGCAAATTTGTTGTGATATACCTTGATGGAATATTCATACATCATGATCTTATTGCCTACCATCAATTGCATGATCACATCACATTGAGCATCCATTACCATATTCATGCTATTGATAAACCGTCTCACTATGACATCATTTTGCACCGTGGTTGCATTGATCACATCCACAATACATTTGTGTGCACAATGATTAAATTTCCTCCCATGAATTCTTTGCATCTCATTCTAGATCATCTCGATAAGCTTCATGCGCTTTGTCACGACCCATCTTGCCGCACGGACTCGTTCTTACATGATGGACACTTTGTGTGCGCTAACCATTGTATTTCTGAGTGTTGCTTGTGTTTGCTCTTTTTGCATGTCTATCACTCCGGCGACACCATGGACTACTTGGATTGCGCCATGTCTTCAACTTCATCCAACTACAAGTCCGTCTACGACAACCGTTTCCATGGTGATGAGGATCACGATCCGAGGTCGGATCTTTCCCAAGGGAGGGGAGATGATGCGGAGCATCCCACATTCATCCCCATGTACACTCCGACTACTCTCCAAACCCCAAGTGGACATATGACGAGACCTCAAACATACGCCATTGGACACAAGGTGAACTCGCTCCTCTCTGAACCATCACTTTCTACATATGAGATATGGCTGCTACCTCCAACGTGTGTTCTATGCATGATCAGGTACTTGGAGGAAAGCCACGAAGTCACCACATCCAACGGAAAAGCTAGCGAGGATGACAAGTACAAGGACTAAGAGAAGAAGCTGCGCGAAGCTACAGCCACCGGACGACCGGCCCAGCCCGGACATCCGGCCCCTGAGGACCCGAGCCGAGTCTACGGACGACCGGAGCCATCGGACGTCTGACGACTCCTAGCACCCGGACGACCGCCAGACACCGGACGTCCGACACTCTCCAGCGCCCAGATGACCGACGTCGACCGGACGTCCGACACCACCTGTCCAGAGCCAAAACACCGGACGTCCGACATGCACCGGACGACCGGACCCTCGCGAGCCACCGGACGTCCGGTACCTGTCGGACGTCCAACGCCTGTGCGCCCGCCCGTGTGTTGGGCCGAAGCCACTTACCCTTTCATTCTCCTAGACTATATATACTCCTCCACCTCCTCCTAGTTAGTGTTAGCATTGTGATAGCTCATTTGAGAGATAGAGCTACGCTCATCCATATCGGATCTACTCCATGAGAGAGACCGCGGCCTCTACGGAGAAGATCCCTTTGGATTCAAGCCCCCTTTCCAAGGGAAGATCCCCCTGTGGATTCAAGACCTCCTCACGGAGAAGAACCCGGTTACCGTTTGTATCGTCCGTTGTTGACTTTGGATCAATGTATCTTCCTTTGTGTTCATCGATCTAGCGCATGTGTGTTCTATTTCTTGTTGGTTGAGTGTTTCTCTTGTGTTTCCCCTCGTTTTCCCCCTCATATTCTTCGTGTTCCTCATAAGGATCCGCTCCTTTAGTGAAAGATCGACCATCTAGGGTTCCACCCTACATCAACAAGAACACCTCTCCTTTGAAGGTTGTCCTTCCCTTGTAACTGTTTATCCTCAGCCCAAGAGGCAATCCACCACACCACACTAGAGTAGGGTATTACACCACATCGGTGGTCCAAACAAATATAAACTCTTGTGTCTCTTGTTCTTTGGGTTCGTCGAGCTAGGCCACGAGATCATGATGTGTGTGACCTAGAGGGGGGAGAGATCTTCGTGTGCACTGTCGGTGTCAAAACCGGCGGATCTCGGGTAGGGGGTCTTGAATTATGCGTCTAAGGTCGATGGTAACAGGATGCAGGGGACACAATGTTTACCCAGGTTCGGGCCCCCTCTATGGAGGTAATACCCTACTTCCTGCTTGATTGACCTTGATGAATATGAGTATTACATGAGTTGATCTACCGCGAGATCATAATGGCTAAACCCTAAAAGTCTATCTTGTCTGACTATGATTATAAGGATATATGTCTACGGACCTAGCCCTCCGGTTTATATAGACACCGGAGGGATCTATGGTTACATAAGGTCGGTTACACAGAAAGGAATCTTCATATTTGGTCGCCAAGCTTGCCTTCCACGCCAAGGAGAATTCCATCAGGACACGGGTAGAGTCTTCGGTCTTTGTATCTTCATAGCCCATCAGTCCGGCCCATGTCTAATAGGTCGGACACCCGAGGACCCCTTAGTCTAGGACTCCCTCAGTAGCCCCTGAACCAGGCTTCAATGACGAGGTGTCCGATGCGCAGATTATCTTCGTCATTGCAAGGTGGGTTCCCCTGTCCGAATACTCCAAGATAGTCTTCAGACATGACGAACGTGTCCGGATCTGCAACACAAGTACCACATACAACCGCGGAGAGTATAATATATCACGAGTCCAATCTGCCGACAACTTTTTTTAATGTCACATCACGTTTGCCCGGTCATTATTTCGAACTGTTTCTTGTCCTGCCGTTCCATATTTCGAGGCGCGGTTTTTATTGGCACGTCTTGTCGAAATAAAGATTGTGTCCCCTTATTGTGGGATTCTCATCAATACGGGCGTGGGTAACCCAACCGTTCCATTGGAATGATCCCTTCAGAATAGGCAGGTTTTCAGGCTTAGGAGGAGGTGTTCGATATCCGTTGCCTTTATAAAGGGGCCAAGGGCCGTCTTATTTTACGCCATCCTTTTCCTCAGCCCTTCCAACTTCGAGTTCTAGCACCCAAGGTCCGGACCCAGACCACAGGGCTGATGGGTGGCTTCCTCTATTATAGAGGAGGACATTGCGAAGCTTCGCACAGCCAGATACCTGACCACGGAGATCCCCCACAGGCTTCCTACTCGAGGACCGGTTATTCCTACTCCTAGATCCGGCGAGAGGGTCGCATTCATCTCCCACTTCCTGCGAGGGCTAGGATTCACTCTTCATCCCTTCATCCAGGGCTCATGTTTTACTACGGACTAGATTTTCACGATCTAGTCCCAGATTCTTTCCTTCACATCTCGACATTCATTATCACGTGTGAGGCCTTTCTCCGTATTCCCCCACACTTCCGCTTATGGCTCAAGACCTTTAGTATGAAGCCAAAGGTAGTCGACGGGGAACAAGCGGAGTGCGGAGGTGCTAGAGTGAGCAAGCTTACCAATGCTCCCTGACCAAAAGGCCCTTTCACTGAAACTACCAACTAATGGCTGTGGGAGTGGTTTTATGTCACTGAACCCCGCGGCACCAAGTGGGCGGCTATACCTGCGTTTCGCTCTGGCTCTCTGTTACAGCTTGCATCATGGATTAATAAGGGGCTAGACCGGGGATCAATTGACAAAGTGCAGACTCTACGGAGCCGCATCCGGAGCCTCCTTGAGAAGGATGTCGGTCTTATCAACGTGGTTCAAGTAATGTTGGTCGGCCGGTATCTCACATGCCAGCGACGGCCTCTCCGCATCTGGGAGTTTAATCTGGAAGCACCATGGACCCTCCAAGACTTCTTCAGCACTACGCCCAAAGGAATGTGGAAGTTGTTTTTCAGGAAATGAAAATAGTGGCTGAACACCACCGAGGACATAGGCCTCGACCACAACCATCCAGATACCTCGGTAAGCGCTCGACTCCCAAACAATTTCTAGCTATGCGTGCCATAATGCGATACTAATCACACTATCTTCTTCCAGGGCTGGATAAAGAAAGAAGAGCGAATTACGTGTTCGCCCCCCCTTCCCGAAGACTCATCGGATCCCGTATTAACAAGGATGCTGGCCTCAGCACCGTACCAGATGCCTATGAAGGAGGACAAGACGGAGAGCGGGAGGACCGAAGGTGGCCTCCATCCCGAAGGTATATTAGACATTGTGTTCGGGGAGATCAAAATCCCATCGCCTGGAGACTAATGTAAAAGAGAAACCAACATACCTTCTCCTCATGGTAAGAAAAGGGCCGCCTCCGAAGATTGGGAGTAAAAGGCTCCTAAGCGAGGCAAGATGCCCCTGTCGGGCGGCTCAGGCTTGCAGGATGACGTCATCGCGCAGTCCCCCGGCGAAGGCAAGCCTAAATCGTAAGCGAACAAGGGTGTTTTAAACATATCCCGTTCCTCTCCTGTGACCAGGGTGACATCGAGAATATATGTTTTTGCAGCTCAACACACAGTCTTCTTCAACAATCCTCTTCCTCGGGGGATCTTATCCCGGAGATGATGGAAACCGAGACGCCTCCACCGGTCTCCTCGCCAAATAGGGCGGACGACTTCGAGGTGTCATCCCGGAGGGTCTCTCCTGATCAACAAGTGATGCGAGGGATGATGAAAACACTAACCGAAGGTGATACTTCGGTAGCCCAGGGTCTCGGGGCCAACAACAAAGGCCCCGGACTGTCTGGCTTATAGCCGGAGACAACTCTAGGCACGAATGAATGGATCCCTTCAAAGGGAGGCCGTTCTGCTACAGCAGCTTCCGGAGATCCAGAAGCACCGGATATATTGACGAACATGCTACGGCAGGCGTCTGTCTCCGAGGACCATCGTACCTTGATGGGTACGGTGGTTGAAAAGGTCCTTTTTGCAAAAAGCGGATTGAATGAGGCCTTCACGAGCCTACTAAGAGGCTTTGAGGTTTGTACTATAATGCTTTCAATTGTGTTTTATTGACAAAATACTCCAGTGTATAGATAGTAGCCCTTGAGACTCTGATTGGCTTCCCAAGGGAGGCAATCCGAGGATCAAAAACATATGTCCAGGAAATAATCTGACTACTTGGAACACAGGCTGTTACCTCCTCGGCTACTGCCCGATCCATAGAGGTTGTAGATCTACAACGGAAGATTGATGAGGCGGATGATGACATCACGCTTATCAACAGGCGCTTGATGAGGCGCAAGGTATGTTTTTGGGGCAGTCAGTATATGTATGTATGATAATATATGCACAAAGCTTAGAATTGTATATTGAGACGCGCATAACTATAGATGGTGCTGCAGCAGTGGAGGCCCTTCGGGCTGAACTTGCTCTAGCCAAGGAGCATGCCCGGATGAGTAATTTGGTACCAATAAGGCGGCTGATGAATTAAAAACCGAACAGGCTGCACGGCGCTAGTGTGAGGAGAGAATTTCTGTCATGGCGTGCGAGCTAAAGGAAACCACTATCCAGTGCGAATTCCTCGAGAGGGATAACAAAGGCAAAGCAGCTGATCTCGATAAGGACTTACAAGCGGCGAGAGAAGCACGATCCGAGTCTAGAGCTTCTCGGGAGGAGATCCGGCAAGCTGGGGAGATAGCGGCTGGTAAGCCTTTCTTATTACAGGCTAAATTCGGTGATCCGAAGTATTCCCCGCTTAATCATATGTGGAGCTCTCGAGACACATTCTTGGACTTGCCGAAGAGCACCTCCGATGCGGCGCAATTTTACCAAGCACAGGAAGGGTGTGCCCTGGAGAAGCTTTTTTTGTCACAATTCGGCGCGCCAAAGCGTCCGCTGTTACTGAACGACCAGATGGCCCTGTGGGCCGAGCTCCACAGGATATCCGGTTCTGCCATGAAGGACGTCATAGTACGGCTGTGGGATATTGAGCCAATTCCGAATAGTTATTTCGGTTTGGTGCAGCGGCGTGTTGATGTGGTGTCGTCTATCGACTCCGTTAAGCGTTCAACGTGCATTGAAGGTGCACGGATGGCCTTTGCCCGCGTCAAGACATACTGGGCGAAGATGAAGTCCACTGACGTTGTAGCGAGGAGTCCCCCCAAGGGCAAGGGCCATCAGGCACGAGAGCATTATTTCGAGGATGTCTTAGAGGGTTCCCGCTTGATAGAGGGTCAGTGCTCGAAAGACGTGATATTCGAATAAATGTGTTGGAATTGTAAAAGACAATATTTTGATAATATTTATGATATTCGCTTAAAAGCTTTGGTTCCCCCTGTTCAGCCATTTTTGTATAAACTGAAAGTTTTCCAGTCATCAGCTTCAGCCCCCTCGTAAAAAATATGGGGGTGTTTGGAAAAGCACTTGATCACTCTTAACCCAACGTCTTGTTCCATGAAGGAGGTGTCAATGCGGTGAACGACGCAATCATACTATAGGGCGTTAACACTTTCTGTTAGTCATAGGAGTTTATGGTGGGCCTACTATATAGACCCAGGTATGTACGTGGTTATCCCAATATGATGTTTTACATGTATGACCTAAGGAAAGGTCTTTCGTGTAATATAGAGGGAATCGCAAAAGATTCTGATAAGTCATCGAGTGGTTGACCAACTCTTGCCGCATCATGAGAGTCAATTTTCGGCGTTTTCTACTGAGGCGTTTGACCGGATGAACTGAAAACACAATCGCAGTAGTTCTCCCTTTACTATCCTAGCTGATAGACCGGAACATAAGGTAGTAAGCACAGGAGCCAGGCAACCCAACCCAACTAAAGACATGATTCGGAGCTATTGCATATAAGGCCAAACTCGCGACGCCGAAGTATGTTGTAAAGCTATTCGGACTTGTTGGCAACTCTTTTTGTTCCCATCTTGAGCCCCTAGCAAGTTATGTCGGGGTGCATGTGTGAATTAACCAGAGGAGCAAAATTCAGTTCTTTAGAGGAAAGTGAATACTGGATACGAATTATGTTCACTGGGACCTGGGTGATATGCCAATCATAGTTTTGTAATATAATAACGCCACAACCCCGGCTATTTGACATGCCAGGGGTCGACGACTGAGGAAGAAGGCACTTTACAAGCACTCCACAAAAATTTGTTTTGGACCTCCTATCGCACGTCTGCGCCGCCTTTCCTCGATGAAGGGGCTCCTTAAAAGGAGTAGCCATTGGGTGAATGTGCAAACCTGAACTCTGATAGAGTCGGTGAGATGACCAGCCTGTGAGTCACCTGTGGTAAAGGATAATGAAAAAGAAAGAGTGGATAGAAAATAAAAAAGAAAGAGATTATGGGAGTACTTTTAATCCCGTACGTATTGTGCTTCCGCCGATTCCCATGGTATTTTAAGTGCATAGTTATGTATGCGCGGTATAGATTTCGCAGGTGTATGAGGCGGGTGGCGGAAGCCGAACTGCTAGTCCCGCTCCAAAATTGGTCGGACCTGCTGAATGGAGACCGGCAGCTTAATGGCAGCCAAGGCTTGCGGTTTAATAAGACCGCTTGGTACTTCGGCTGAAGTAACCATAGTATGATCCTTAGTCTGGAGGGAGTGCTTCTTAAGCTCTCTTGTAGAGGTGTGTGTCACGTATACCATGTTCACTATTTTTACTTCTGGGGAAATTGCTTCTGACCCCCGGTATTTGGTTGGTGAGTTTCTTCGTCATCGCTATCACCGGGCGGCCTCTTCCCCTTGTGTTCGGCGTTGACCTTCCTGGCCTGCTTGATGACCCAACAGCTTCTATTGGTGTGATTAGCTGGTTTATCAGGGTTGCCATTAATCTGGCAGGGCCGATCCAATATCTTCTCTAAATTGGATGGTCCATCTATGTTTGCCTTGAATGGCTTTTGCCATTGACCGGGTTTGGGGCCACTGAATCCAGCGTTGAACGCTATGTCACGCATTCTTTCATTATCATTGTGACGTTTGTGTTTGCTATGTTGTGGTGGTTTGCCATTATCGTCTCGGGCTTCGGAAGTGCCTGGATCGCTGGCGCTGTTGCTTCTACGAGCGAGCCAGCTGTCTTCTCCCGCGCAAAAGCGGGTCATCAGAGCGGTAAGGGCTGACATGGATTTTGCTTTTTCTTGACTGATGTGGCGGGCAAGCCACTCGTCCCGAACGCTGTGTGTGAAGGCCGCTATGGCTTCTGTGTCCGGACAGTCGACGATTTGGTTCTTTTAACTAAGAACCTAGTCCAGAGCTGCCTGGCTGACTCTCCGGGCTGTTGGACAATGTGACTTAAGTCATCGGCATCTGGTGGCCGGACATATGTACCTTGGAAGTTGTCGCGAAAGGCGTCTTCCAAATCCTCCCAACTGCCAATAGAGTTGGCAGACTATTTAGCCAGTACCGAGCTGGCCCTTTGAGCTTTAGTGGGAGGTATTTGATGGCATGAAGGTCATCTCCATGGGCCATGTGTATATCGAGAAGGAAATCCTCGATTCATACCGCACGATCAGTTGTTCCATCGTATGATTCAATATTCACGGGTTAAAACCCTTTTGGGAATTCATGTTCCATTACTTCGGCAGTGAAGCAAAGAGGGTGTGCGGCGCCTCTATATCGGGCCACATCGCGTCGTAGCTCCAATGGAGTCCGTCTATGGTTTTCGGCCCGCGCACAACTAGGCTTGTCATGCTCGTCTTGTTAGCCGTCGTCGTGCGTCGAGGCCCGCCCCCGTGATTCGTAGTCGATCTGGTCGGGCCTATTTTATTATTCAGGCCCTACCGGAGATCATACATGTATCCCTGAGCAGTTTTGTCTCTGCCTTTATGGCAAGGTAAGCCGGGCTGTTGTTCGGCGTGTGTTGCCACTTTGTCCCGACCACGTGGTGGTCGGTCAGCCGTATTGTGTAATGACGGCCTAGGCTCCAACACCTCATCATCGAATTGAGGTAGCAATTTGCGCTTCGGTTAACTTTTGAGTGGCTACTTGAGACCGTGCTCCAGGGCTGCCAGGACATTAGTCCATCTGTCGTTGAACATATCTTGATCAGCTTGAAGCTGCTGCTGTTTCTTTTTCACGCTCCTTGAAGTGGCTATTAGCCGGCGCTTGAAGCACTCCTGTTCAAGAGGTTCCTCAGGCACGATAAAATCCTCGGTGCCGACGCTTGCCTCGTCCTTGGAGAGCGGAAGATAATTACTATCCTCCGAGTCTTCATTGTCTTCGGCACCGTCCGGAGAGTTGTCTTCTCATGTGCCGGTGTTGCAGTCTTTGCTGCGGCGTGACTTAGAGTGGCGCCGCTGACGCCAGCGCTTTGGTTGTATGTCGGGAGGTTCATCCTCCACTGGATCTTTCTTGTCATCGCCGCTATTCTCTTTTGGTGCATCCACCATATATACGTCATACGAGGAAGTGGCCGTGCAGCGTACGGTAAACGGCGGGTTTTGGGCCTCTTCTTGTCTGGCATTGTCATCCATACCGTCGATATCGTCGGAGCCATAATCGAGCATGTCGGTTAAGTTTTCGACAGTGGCTATGAAGTGGGGGTGGGAGGGTGGCGAAATTCTCCACCATCAACCTCCAGTTCGAATCGGATATAATTCGACTGTGAGCCCCCCCCCCCCCCCCCGCTAAGGATAGTGCTCTTAACAAGTTTAACACATCGCCCAAAGGACGGTTGCCGGAAGATGTCCGCGCAGCTGAAATCGATGATCGATGACCGATCAAACTCGACGTATGCGGACGCACAAGGTTCGGAACCTATAGCCGAAGACGAATCCATGATTTCGATGACACAGATGTCACTTGAAGTTAGGTGTGTGTGTGGCTCCACCGCCGCTGAGTCTGCGGCTTCCGTGGCGGGGTTGAGCTTCCCATCTTCGGATGGCGCGATCTGCTCCGGATATAGGGCTAGAGCAGCTATAGGTACTATCTCCTGGGTATGGTCCGATGACAGATTTACGTCATGTTCATCATGGTGGTAGGGAGCGGCTGCCATGGTCTCGAATCCGTCGAAGATCAAGTCTCCATGGATATCCGCGACGAAGTTCAAACTTCCAAATCTAACCTGATGGCCAGGGGCGTAGCTTCCAATCTGCTCCAGATGGCCAACCGAGTTGGCCCGCAGTGCGAAGCTGTCGAGAACGAAGATCTGTCAGGGGCGGAAGACTTCCCCTTGGACAATGTCCTTGTAGATGATTGAAGGAGCCGTCAAACCTTTTGACGATGGCACAGTGGAACTCTCAATGAAAGCACCAATGTCGGTGTCAAAACCGGCGGATCTCGGGTAGGGGGTCCCGAACTGTGCGTCTAAGGTCGATGGTAGCAGGAGATAGGGAACACAATGTTTACCCAGGTTTGGGCCCTCTCTACGGAGGTAATACCCTACTTCGTGCTTCATTTATCTTGATGAATATGAGTATTACAAGAGTTGATCTACCGTGAGATCGTAATGGCTAAACCCTCAAAGTCTAGCCTGTCTAACTATGATTATAAGGATATATGTCTACAGAACTATCCCTCCGGTTTATATAGACACCGGAGGGATCTAGGGTTACATAAGGTCGGTTACAGAGAAAGGAATCTTCATATTTGGTCGCCAAGCTTGCCTTCCACGCCAAGGAGAGTCTCATCCGGACACGGGTAGAGTCTTTGGTCTTTGTATCTTCACAGCCCATTAGTCCGACCCATGTCTAAAAGGTGGGACGCTCGAGGACCCCTTAGTCCAGGACTCCCTCACACACCCAGTGTTCGAACCTCAAGGGTTGTGCCGGAACCTGAAATCCAACATTTGGCGTGCCAGGTAGGGGTGCGCTTAAGCTTTCCCCTTTGTCAATACGCACTTCGCCACTCCACCAAGTTCATGCCCGACGCTCGCCAGGCTCGCGCTGAGCACCGGGCCGCTATCGCCACCCGCGTCGCTCAGACAGCCCCTATGGGTGGACCTCCCCGTCTTTCTCCGTCACCCGCCGCCAACGCCACTACCGGCCAAGTGGCAAACGAGCAGCAAGCCTCCTCACTACACCCCTCCGTGCGGTGAGACGGCCGCATCGCCACCCCATCGCTGACTCCGGCCGGTTCATCTTCTCACGCTCGCCGCGCACCCACGGACACGCAGGCCGTGCTTCCCATGGCAAGCGAGCTCCTGCGTTACCGCCGGGTCGACGACCTCTACGAGAACTGGTTGGACCGCATCGCCGAGCTTGTCAGCGTCGTGGGGAGGTCCCCTGCACTATCCCTTGCCCGCCCCCGGCTGCGGGCGACATGGCTCACGGAGCGCCTCCACCCCCTCTGCATCAAGACGGCACCCTCGCGCCAAGACGCGCGGCTCATGGAGCGCCTCCGCCTCCTCCGCGTCAAGACGGCGTCCTCGCTCCAAGATGTGTGGTCCCGCGGCGTGATCCACCGCGCCATGTGCCCGCGCACAAAGAAAGAAGCTGCCAAGAGGTTCCCCGTCTGCAAGAAAATGCTCCATCGCTCCCAACACCGCCACGTCAGGATCGCTTGCCACGGCAGGGCCATGCGCCACTTGCCATGGCGGCGCACGGACACCAAGTTCAAGCTCCGCCTCTACGACGGGCCCCAGTGGCAATGGCAGGCTGCTGCGCCTTCACTCCTAGGCTGCGTAGCGTCGTCTGGCTAGGCAAGTTCAAGTCGGATCTGCCTCCTCGCTACGACGACACCCCCGACCCTCAGAGTTCTTGCATCTCTACAAGTTGAGCATAGAGGCGGCCAACGGTGACGAAAAGGTCATGGCGAACTGTTTCCCCATGGCTCTCAAGGACAGTGCCCGCTCATGGCTCCTGAATCTGCCCCCTGGCTCGATCTCCTCCTGGGATGAGATGTGCGACCACTTCGTCGCTAACTTCTAGGGCACTCGCGACCGCCCCCCGGCCACGGGTGACATGCACCACATCAACCAACAGCCGGGAGAGACCCTGCAGAAGTACATCCAGCGCTTCAATAGCGTGCGCCTCAAGATCACCAAGGGGACGGACAAGGCCATCATCTCAGTGTTTTCCGATGGCGTCCATGACATCAAGATGAAGGAGGAGCTCGCCATCCATGAGGAGTTGTGCACGACTTTGGAGCTGTTCAACATAGCAACCAAGTGTGCAAGAGCTGACGAGGGGCTCCTCTCGCTCCTCGAGCTCCCCACGGCGCATCCAGAGGAGAAGAAGGCCAAGGTCAAGGACGTGAAGCGCAAAGGGGTGACCGTACACGCGGTAGATCCAGACACAATGCACCGCTGACACCTTCCCGAGTCGTCCAAGGGCAGCCGTACGTTCTGCGCCTTCCACAACATGCGCAGCCACAGCAGCAACGACTGTCAAGAGCTCAGGGCCATTCAGGATGGATGCTTCGGTCGACGCCCCGAGCGCAATGACCGGGGCTACGACCGAGGAGGTGGACAAGGTGGAGGATGTTGGGACGACCGCGGGCCCCGCCAGGAGTGGAGCGACCAGCCTCGCGAGGATCGCTGGTAGGATCAGCCTCGTGATTGCGCCTGGAGGGACCAGCCTCGCGAGGACCGTTCTCAGGGGAACCCTGGTCTCCCTCCGCTGCCTCCGCCACCAAGGAGGAATGACGACCATCAACAGGACAAAGGGGTTGGGGGCTTCCAGGAGCCGCGCGCCATCGCTTGCATCTTGGGTGGCGCTCAGGCCCCAACTTCCAAGCGCATCTTCAAGCACTTCTCTCACGAGTGGAATGCAGCCCTTCCCAAGCTCGAGGCCACGCGCCCGCTTAGATGGTCCAAGTATGCCATCACATTTATGTCAGGACCCCGACTCAATGCCACATCGATCTAGCATGTAACACTTCATATCACTTTGCGACCTCACGCACGGTATTCCCACGGGTGTCACCTTACCTTTGCCGGGGACCGTTTGCGCCTTTTGGCACACGTATATGACAGTGTCGCTAGCATCCATATGATAAGGAGCCCGGGCTGACATGGCTAGTCGTAAACCCAAAGTGGTACAAACTTACAGGGACAGGCATCCATGACCCAACATCGAACGTGTCGGTCATCAGCGAGTGAATCCAGGATGTAGCACTGGGCTAGCAGGACTCCGGTGAACCGGGCTGTAGCGGGCTAACAGGACTCCGGTATTCATCGCGTGACATTTCCCCGAAGGGACAGACACAGGAACAAAGAAGGACACATGCCGGCCAGCCTAAGTGTTCCGGAGCAGCAGCAAGCTACCATGGCTCAGTGGAAACACTAGGAGACATTTCCCGGTAAGAGAGGCTACTAAGGATAAACAACTAGATAGCCAGATCCCACACATACCAAGCATTTCAATAACATACACACAATATGCTCGATATGTGCAAACACAACATGGCATCACAACATGACTCTACGACACAAGTAAATATTCAATAGGCTCCGAGGAGCGAGATATTACAAACATGGGTCTTATGACCCAACAATCAGAGCATACAAGTCAAAGCACATGCGGAAGCTTAACATGTCTGAGTACGGACATCTATAAATGAAAAAGACTGAGAAGCCTGACTATCTACCAATCCTGCCGAGGCACAAGATCGTAGCTGAGGTAACAAGCTAAACGTCGAAGTCCACGCGGAACTACTAGCGAGACCGAAGTCTCTCTGCAAAAACATAAAATAGGCAAACGTGAGTACAAGTGTACCCAGCAAGACTTACATCAGAACTATCTACATATGCATCATTATCAACAAAGGGGTGGTGGGGTTTAACTGCAGCAAGCCAGCTTTGACTCGGTGGCTATCCTAAACTACGACTGTGAGTAACTCTTTTGAGGTGGTGCACACGAGTCCACATATTCACCATATCAACACACCACTATGGATCCGCTCCCGTCTCCCTACGAGAACGCCATCCATAGCACTCACGCTTATCTTGCGTATTTTAGGGTATCCACTTTCACTTGTCTATGAACTGATATAAGCAACCCAGAAGTCCTTTTCCGCGGACACGGCTATTCGAATAGATGATGTTAACCCTGCAGGGGTGTACTTCTTCACACACGCTCTCACCACTTACCGCCGTTTACACGACATGTACTCGGCAACCTTCAAGCGGAACCCCAACGTGGGTGTCGTCCATGGCCTGCCCAAACACTCAAGTCTCTAGTCCAGGTTTATCGCCTATTCGGGTTCCATCCATGAGGAGATCCGATCGGAGTTTCGCTCACAGCCCCAAACGATGTGAACAGGGTTCCGTGACACCAAACGGGCGCCCGGTTTACCCGGCCACGTGCCTACCGCATCACAGCCCACCCCTATGGTCAGCGCTGCGCACGGCCTCCAGCATACTACAAACACCAGAAACTACTTGCAACTCCTGGACAGAGGACAAGGGTGATCAAGAAGCCGAGAGGGTCCATTGGTTTCAGGCCCAATGCGTGGTAGTAGCTGAATCATGGATCACAAACACAGAACTCAGTTCTTGAGGACGGCTGCAATGAGACAACCCACCATATACTCCTACATGGCCTCTCACCGCTACCTTTACCAAAACGTGTTCACACACTTAGCTCTCAATGGTAGGACATGTTCACACACCTCTGATCCGTTCCTGATGAATCAGACCTGACACAACTCTAAGCAGTAGCAGGCATGACAAACAAGCAAGAATGAGTAGGCACAACAGGGCTCAACCAACTCCTACTCATGCTAGTGGGTTTCATCTATTTACTATGGCAATGACAGGTCATGCAAAGGATAAAGGGGTTCAACTACCGCAACAAGTAACAGATGAATCGTTGTTGTCCTAATGCAGTAAAAGAGAGAAGGAGCGAGAGAGTGGGTTTGTATTGGAATGAACAAGGGGGTTTTGCTTGCCTGGCACTTCTGAAGATAGCATTGAGTCTTCATCAGTGTCAACGATCACATCATCGGTATCACGTCTATCGAGAGGGGACAAATACCGGCAACATAGAAGGGAACACAATCAATGCAATGCACAATATGATGCATGATCATGGCATGGCAAAATGAATGTGTTTTGAGCTAATGCAACTAGCAACAGATTAAATGAAGTTGGTTTGAATACAAGATTCAAATTTAAACTCCATATGTGATTATTTAAATGCCCTTTATATGATTTGTGCTATACAGCAGCTATAAGTTGTTCTAACATGCATGAAAATGGTACAGATGGATTCCTTGAATTTTTCTGATAATTTTTCATATATAAATTATTTAATTTGGAGTTACGGTTGAATTTCTATGATTTTTAGAAGTTTTTACAATTCTCTGGAATTTCCTGAATAATATAAATCCAGAAATGAATTATGGCGTCAGCACCACGTCACGGTGACGTCAGTAGGGTCAACTGGGCGCCCCAGGTCAAATCTGACCAGTGGGGTCCACTGGTCAGTGACTCAGGAACTAATCCCGGTCAAACCCAGTGCTGACTGGGGTTTGACCAGGGGTGGGGCCTACTGTCAGTGGCTCTAGGGGTTAATTAGCTTGATCACTAACACTAATCAAGCATGCCACATCGGCAGTCGCCGGAGTATCGCCGGCGGCGACCATTCCGCACGGCGGCGCGGCTCGGATTTGAGCTTTGGGCGGTGGTTTGGCGCGCTGAGCGCACCGGGAAGGAGCTCTTGCACTCGCGCATCTAATGGACCAGACGGGTGGTCACGGGGCAGCCAGAATCTCGCCGGCGACCGGAGTTCGGCTGGGAGGGGAGAAGGAGCTACGGTGCACGGGGAAACTAGTGGAGGGTCTCAGCAGACTCCTGACGACGCGAGGAGCACAAATATGCGCTCGGCCGTGACAGATGCTAGCTCAAACGACGACGAGCTACGCGGCGGCGGCATGGAGCTCTCGGCCACAAAGGGGGCGACGACTACGGCGATCAAATGAAGCGGGGAAGAGGGGGAAAGGGTGGAGGAGATCACAGTGATCACGAAGAGGGGCACGGCTTGCTCGGGAACGGCCGGAGTTCCACGAATTTGGCGACGGCGACCGGCGGGTCCGAGGTAGGAGATGAGCCCGGAGAGGATGTTCGGGGCTTATGGAGGGCGTGGCTCGATGGAGGAGGAGGAGGGGGTCGAGGCGGAGCCTTTGAGCGCATCGGCGAGGCTAGGGGTGGCCGGTGGCCACGGGTACGGCGACGATGACGGCGAGCTCCGCTCGGTGGTGTGCGCGAGAGGGGAGCAGAGGAGGGGATGGGATCCAGGGGGAGAGAGGAGAGGTGCAGGGGGCGAGGGGGAGTGCGTGGCACTCTCAGGCGCGTCGGGGCGGTGGTGGGAAGCAGGAGGTGGCCGGGGCGCGTGGCCGCGCGCGCCACCGAGCAGCTTCGGGGCGAGGGGGAGGAAGACGACAGGGGGAGGCCCAGATGGGCTGGGCCGCACAGGAGCTGGGCCGGCTGGCTACCAGGTGAGCGCCAGGTAAGTTCCTTCTCTCTCTCTCTTCTTTTTACTTATTGTTTTCTATTTTTTTCTTCCTCTGTTTTGATTTAGTTTAGCAACTAAATCATTTAAATAAATTCTGTAAGTTTTTATGTGGCTTGCTAAAATATATACAAAGCCACTCACAAACTTCCAGAATTATTTGGAGTCATATTTAATATATATTAAATATAAATCCAAAGCAAATAGTTATTGGATTAATTCAAAGGCCCCAAAATAAATGTTTCAGTCACTCCAAAAATATTGGTTTGCATTTTATTCTTGCCAATATTTTTCAAAGCTGAAAAGGAACATTTCCTTGGAAACATTTGAAGCAATTTTTAATGTTGATCATTTTTAGAAGGTTTCTGAGGCTTTGAAAATCCCTCAATTCAAATTTCATTAGAATTAAAACATGATGCTCACATGAGGTCTAGCCTAGTGCATAACAGGACCAAGGGATGTGACAACTCACCCCCACTAAACAAAAATCTCGTCCCGAGATTCAAGCGTAGGGTAGGGTGAAGGGAAAACACAAACTAGTATAATCTTCACAATCCAGGGTGCACTTCATAAAAGCGTTGATTCGATCACCATCATTGTCTCGAAGTCTTTCTCTGAGAACTCCAACTAACATGACAAGAAGAGGGAAGGAAAACTCTAGAAGAATTAATCTTCTCAAGGATCGAACAACTCAGGATTAACTCACGGAATGGGACATAGCAACATCTCTCGAGCTGAGAGACGAAGCACACCTCTAGAGGAATGGAGTGGAACAGATGACGAAGGTTCACTAGGTAGACAACGATTCCACACCTAAGAGGGTGGTAAACGATTGTCAACGTAGCGAGGAGTTGAGTTTCCATGATACCACAACGAGACACCTTAGGGATGGTGACTCGTAGATATATCCCCTTAAGTGGCAAAAAGAATTACCTTTGATTCAGAAATCATTGAAACTCTTTAAACCAGCCTAAGGCAATTCTCGAGCGATCGTTTGGAGGGGGTCGGTAGAATGGCATACTCGGACTTGGATGATGTGGATTACCTTGTTGAAGACAACGTAATGGATGATTTGGCTTATCACCAGAAATGGAAGAGACCCGTGGTAGAATGGCACATTGGCGGTGCAAGCTGGGAACAGAATGCAAATGCTGGGAATGATTCTGGTAACTGGGGAAGAACCCAACAATAGAGAGTGAATTCACTGTTTGAGAAGGTCATAGCATTGCCGAGGAAACTGAGAGTAATCCCAGTTAGAGCCGATGATAACATGTAACGCTTGTGCGTGCTCTCAAGAACTTGAGCATTTCCACAATCATCAAGGTTTTATCAACATCCATGTCAGGGGTGCTGACAACACAACATACTACCATGATGAATAGCGATGGACGATGCAGATGCAAAGGAGGATAACACTTTCTCAGATTTCACCTTAGCGAGGCCAAGGGAACGAAATCTGGATGATCGGCCGAGAGACATTTAGCACTCCGCTTCTAATGTTCTCCTTGATGTGCTAGTGTAACCCATTCATAGATATGGTTTGATATCTAGAACATCAAGTAAAAAGGTCGGACTTCGGGAACACAAAAATCCATAGGGGCAACTAGGGAGTAAATCCTACGAAATCCCTATGGGGAGGTGGCCAACTTCTTCAATCAAGATACTACAATAATAGGTCTTCCGGTTGGGTGTGTTGGCCACGACATCCACTTTACCGGTTATCGAGGGACCAATATTATAGTTCTTGGAAAATGTTCCAACCATCATATCTGCCTGAGATTCGGATCTGGTTGGTGTCAGGATATTCCAGACTCATCGAGTCTAGGAAGACAAATGAAAGTTTGCAACACAATTCGACGAGACAACGCTGCGAGATTCTCGGGGAATGAACTACGATAGTAAGCTCCAAAACATGAGCTGGTTCTGCTACAAACATGTGAACACGCTGTCCCAGACAAACATGACCACGTGGTAGTCTTATAATAAAACACTACCGAGTTCTGGAGGGGGAACCATCAACGAGGGTATCGAAGTTCTTTCATAAGTCCGGATTAGCTCTTATGAAGATACTCCTTCTCCTTGAACAAATCAGTCAGTGGCTTGGTGTGCTAGGATACACATATGGAATGAAGGTTGCAAGTCTCCAGACCACAGAATACTTCGCACGTGTGCATGACTGACTTGCGATGATTCCAGAGGAAGCAACATTGACTTTCTCGAGTCCACGGCGGCAACTTGCATCAGATGCACATGAATTAAAGGAAGTCACTACCTTCATCCAAACATATGCTTCATGAACGAAACACGAAGAAATGCTTACACAAGTTTCCAACACTAGGTTGATGTTCAACATGATTCATGGGGAAGACAAAAATCTACTGATGGACTCAACAGCAACTCATCGGAATTTCCATATCACTGGACTTCCACCATCATGTGCTCACGGTGATAGCATTGGTCAGACCAAAGATGTAATGGTGTATGCTCGAGGGATCAACCACGAGTAAGACAACATTACGAGCATCGTTGGTACTGATTTGACTTGACGATAGCCCACACTCAAATCAAAGGATTGATAAGACAATAGGTCCAGCAATTGATCACAGGGACCAATCGATGAAGATATCATCTTTCTTCAACACACACTACACAAGAATATCCCTTTGGAACGAACTAAGTCAGGCAAGATTTTATCTTCCAACTCTCCAAGTTGTTGTCTAGCTTAACCAACTAGCTCAGGGATATCTAACACCAATCTTGGAGAGAAGGTGGTTCACAAGAAACCAACTTGATCACGAGCTCAACATAACAGTCAGGGGACAACCTGGTAATACTTTCGAGAAGATATTCGGAAAATCACGAACCACCGGTATGTTACTAAGCTCGAGAACAATCTTGCTTTTGAGGGCAAGACGATATGATCAAATGAGTGAGGACTTGACAAGATCCTAACTCCTCAATCGAAGGGTGCACCGAAATAAGAACTAGATAGCACGATCAGTCTTAGGGTGACGATTCAATAATCAATACGCTGAGAATGAGGTTATCGTCCATTTAACTACCAAGCAACAGAGTTGCTAGCAGTATTGATTTCACACGCCACGATTCACTTGTCGGCATTCTGGTTACAATAACACAGGAACCGAGGAATGAACAATGATGGCAAGAAGTATCACTGTACCAAGAGTTCATAGGATGGTGTGCAATTCCTATAACAATCCCGATATAAAGATGGTAATACTTCAGGGTAGAACAGAATCAAAGGCTGGGCTGGCATTTTGATCTGCGGAGCACAATTGCTTTGACCCAATCCTAGATATGGAAGAGGTACTGGAGTTTGTTTCTCCTATCATTCCGCGATAGAATGGCTTGACAGACCACAAGAGTAATAGGCATCGATAAACGAACGCACGCATACTCTTGACTATCAATTGATAGACGAAGGTCAGTAGACAGCTAAAGAGGGACAACTCAAAGGAACATATAACTTTCTGAGTTGTGGATGCATAGATTAGTATGTCGAACCAAGTTCAACAAGTTTCTTCCGAATAACCCATGCAGAAAAGTAGAACTGGCAGAGTCACAATATATAATGGAGAACTCATCAAGAGCACTCTGGTTGTGATCGTTCAGTTCAACGAGGAACTTCTGCCATAAATAGTTCATGGTATTTGGAAGAAGAAGATACCACAGACTTCAAGGACTATCGCAAAGGTTACTAATAACCTAAAGGAGCTAGCAATTACTATCAACATGAAGTAAGTAGGGTGAATCTCGGGTTCAAAACCCAGGAATAGAATACCTACTAACTAAATGGCATCGCGGGATGCTTTCGATAATGACGACCAGAATCATCACACTGGGAACACAAAACATGGCTAGACTACTAGATGATCCCCTGAGACACCTAGGGTCATAATAATAACTCCAACATAAAGGTCGAGGCAGTAGAATACCTCAACTCAACAATTAGTGTGATTGAGCTGGCATAAAGGAACATCGAAACCAGAGGGAAAGGATTTGCAAATGCATCAGACTATTTAGAAACCTGGAATGACTCGGACAGCATAACGGCTGTAAATGCTCAGAAAATATTTGAGACATTCACAAAAATGGTGGCATAACCACTTAGAGGCACAATATCAAGGTTCCGAGATCAACAATTAACATACGGAAGTAGTAGGAACTGAACTGAGACTTAAATCCAACAATCTTATAAGTCCACTGATTAGTAACATGTGATCCTAATAGAAAGAAGAGATATCCTAGTTCTTAATCCCCGTAGAAGAGAAGATGATGACTCAGATCAGAAGGCCATGAGGTATAAGGAGTAAAAAGAGCCTTTCGTTCCATCCCACAATCAATTCCCTTATATAACTAAAGAATTTCTAGACTCAACTTCGACCAGTTTGGCTTGGTAATCCTACAGGCAGTCAAGCTCTGATACCAACGCTGTCAGGACCCCGACTCAATGCCACATCGATCTAGCATGTAACACTTCATATCACTTTGCGACCTCACGCACGGTATTCCCACGGGTGTCACCTTACCTTTGCCCGGGACCGTTTGCGCCTTTTGGCACACGTATATGACAGTGTCGCTAGCATCCATATGATAAGGAGCCCGGGCTGACATGGCTAGTCGTAAACCCAAAGTGGCACAAACTTATAGGGACAGGCATCCATGACCCAACATCGAACGTGTCGGTCATCAGCGAGTGAATCCAGGCTGTAGCACTGGGCTAGCAGGACTCCGGTGAGCCGGGCTGTAGCGGGCTAACAGGACTCCGGTATTCATCGCGTGACATTTCCCCGAAGGGACAGACACAGGAACGAAGAAGGACACATGCCGGCCAGCCTAAGTGTTCCGGAGCAGCAGCAAGCTACCATGGCTCAGTGGAAACACTAGGAGACATTTCCCGGTAAGAGAGGCTACTAAGGATAAACAACTAGATAGCCAGATCCCACACATACCAAGCATTTCAATAACATACACACAATATGCTCGATATGTGCAAATACAACATGGCATCACAACATGACTCTACGACACAAGTAAATATTCAATAGGCTCCGAGGAGCGAGATATTACAAACATGGGTCTTATGACCCAACAATCAGAGCATACAAGTCAAAGCACATGCGGAAGCTTAACATGTCTGAGTACAGACATCTATAAATGAAAAAGACTGAGAAGCCTGACTATCTACCAATCCTGCCGAGGCACAAGATCGTAGCTGAGGTAACAAGCTAAACGTCGAAGTCCACGCGGAACTACTAGCGAGACCGAAGTCTCTCTGCAAAAACATAAAATAGGCAAACGTGAGTACAAGTGTACCCAGCAAGACTTACATCAGAACTATCTACATATGCATCATTATCAACAAAGGGGTGGTGGGGTTTAACTGCAGCAAGCCAGCTTTGACTCGGTGGCTATCCTAAACTACGACTGCGAGTAACTCTTTTGAGGTGGTGCACACGAGTCCACATATTCACCATATCAATACACCACTATGGATCCGCTCCTGTCTCCCTACGAGAACGCCATCCATAGCACTCACGCTTATCTTGCGTATTTTAGGGTATCCACTTTCACTTGTCTATGAACTGATATAAGCAACCCAGAAGTCCTTTTTCGCGGACACGGCTATTCGAATAGATGATGTTAACCCTGCAGGGGTGTACTTCTTCACACACGCTCTCACCACTTACCGCCGTTTACACGACATGTACTCGGCAACCTTCAAGCGGAAGCCCAACGTGGGTGTCGGCCACGGCCTGCCCAAACACTCAAGTCTCTAGTCCAGGTTTATCGCCTATTCGGGTTCCATCCATGAGGAGATCCGGCCGGAGTTTTGCTCACAGCCCCAAACGATGTGAACAGGGTTCCGTGACACCAAACGGGCGCCCGGTTTACCCGGCCACGTGCCTACCGCATCACAGCCCACCCCTACGGTCAGCGCTGCGCACGGCCTCCAGCATACTACAAACACCAGAAACTACTTGCAACTCCTGGACAGAGGACAAGGGTGATCAAGAAGCCGAGAGGGTCCATTGGTTTCGGGCCCAATGCGTGGTAGTAGCTGAATCATGGATCACAAACACAGAACTCAGTTCCTGAGGACGGCTGCAATGAGACAACCCACCATGTACTCCTACATGGCCTCTCACCGCTACCTTTACCAAAACGTGTTCACACACTTAGCTCTCAATGGTAGGACATGTTCACACACCTCTGATCCGTTCCCGATGAATCAGACCTGACACAACTCTAAGCAGTAGCAGGCATGACAAACAAGCAAGAATGAGTAGGCACAACAGGGCTCAACCAACTCCTACTCATGCTAGTGGGTTTCATCTATTTACTGTGGCAATGACAGGTCATGCAAAGGATAAAGGGGTTCAACTACCGCAACAAGTAACAGATGAATCGTTGTTGTCCTAATGCAGTAAAAGAGAGCAGGAGCGAGAGAGTGGGTTTGTATCGGAATGAACAAGGGGGTTTTGCTTGCCTGGCACTTCTGAAGATAGCATTGAGTCTTCATCAGTGTCAACGATCACATCATCGGTATCACGTCTATCGAGAGGGGACAAATACCGGCAACATAGAAGGGAACACAATCAATGCAATGCACAATATGATGCATGATCATGGCATGGCAAAATGAATGTGTTTTGAGCTAATGCAACTAGCAACAGATTAAATGAAGTTGGTTTGAATACAAGATTCAAATTTAAACTCCATATGTGATTATTTAAATGCCCTTTATATGATTTGTGCTATACAGCAGCTATAAGTTGTTCTAACATGCATGAAAATGGTACAGATGGATTCCTTGAATTTTTCTGATAATTTTTCATATATAAATTATTTAATTTGGAGTTACGGTTGAATTTCTATGATTTTTAGAAGTTTTTACAATTCTCTGGAATTTCCTGAATAATATAAATCCAGAAATGAATTATGGCGTCAGCACCACGTCACGGTGACGTCAGCAGGGTCAACTGGGCGCCCCAGGTCAAACCTGACCAGTGGGGTCCACTGGTCAGTGACTCAGGAACTAATCCCGGTCAAACCCAGTGCTGACTGGGGTTTGACCAGGGGTGGGGCCTACTGTCAGTGGCTCTAGGGGTTAATTAGCTTGATCACTAACACTAATCAAGCATGCCACATCGGCAGTCGCCGGAGTATCGCTGGCGGCAACCATTCCGCACGGCGGCGCGGCTCGGATTTGAGCTTTGGGCGGTGGTTTGGCGCGCTGAGCGCACCGGGAAGGAGCTCTTGCACTCGCGCATCTAATGGACCAGACGGGTGGTCACGGGGCAGCCAGAATCTCGCCGGCGACGAGCTTTGGCAGCGACCGGAGTTCGGCTGGGAGGGGAGAAGGAGCTACGGTGCACGGGGAAACTAGTGGAGGGTCTCATCAGACTCCTGACGACGCGAGGAGCACAAATATGCGCTCGGCCGTGACAGATGCTAGCTCAAACGACGACGAGCTACGCGGCGGCGGCATGGAGCTCTCGGCCACAAAGGGGGCGACGGCTACGGCGATCAAATGAAGCGGGGAAGAGGGGGAAAGGGTGGAGGAGCTCACAGTGATCACGAAGAGGGGCGCGGCTTGCTCGGGAACGGCCGGAGTTCCACGAATTTGGCGACGGCGACCGGCGGGTCCGAGGTAGGAGATGAGCCCGGAGAGGATGTTCGGGGCTTATGGAGGGCGTGGCTCGGTGGAGGAGGAGGAGGGGGTCGAGGCGGAGCCTTTGAGCGCATCGGCGAGGCTAGGGGTGGCCGGTGGCCACGGGTACGACGACGATGACGGCGAGCTCCGCTCGGTGGTGTGCGCGAGAGGGGAGCAGAGGAGGGGATGGGATCCAGGGGAGAGAGGAGAGGTGCAGGGGGCGAGGGGGAGTGCGTGGCACTCTCAGGCGCGTCGGGGCGGCGGTGGGAAGCAGGAGGTGGCCGGGGCGCGTGGCCGCGCGCGCCACCGAGCAGCTTCGGGGCGAGGGGGAGGAAGACGACAGGGGGCTGGGCTGGGCCGCACAGGAGCTGGGCCGGCTGGCTACCAGGTGAGCGCCAGGTAAGTTCCTTCTCTCTCTCTCTTCTTTTTACTTATTGTTTTCTATTTTTTTTCTTCCTCTGTTTTGATTTAGTTTAGCAACTAAATCATTTAAATAAATTCTGTAGGTTTTTATGTGGCTTGCTAAAATATATACAAAGCCACTCACAAACTTCCAGAATTATTTGGAGTCATATTTAATATATATTAAATATAAATCCAAAGCAAATAGTTATTGGATTAATTCAAAGTCCCCAAAATAAATGTTTCAGTCACTCCAAAAATATTGGTTTGCATTTTATTCTTGCCAATATTTTTCAAAGCTGAAAAGGAACATTTCCTTGGAAACATTTGAAGCAATTTTTAATGTTGATCATTTTTAGAAGGTTTCTAAGGCTTTGAAAATCCCTCAATTCAAATTTCATTAGAATTAAAACATGATGCTCACATGAGGTCTAGCCTAGTGCATAACAGGACCAAGGGATGTGACAATTTAGCTCGGCGGACCAGCTAAAATGCGCGGCAACCGCCGGTGTCCTCCCTATGCTCTGTTCACCCGTCATCAGCAATGTCCAAGTCACCAAGACCCTCATCGATGGTGGCACAGGGCTCAGTGTCCTATCCGTCGAGACGTTCGACGGCCTTCAAGTGCCATACGATCAGCTCCAGCCCATGAAGCCTTTCTCAGGAGTGACTGATGGCTCCACCACCCCGATAGGGCAAGTTCGTCTCCCTGTCACCTTCGGTCAGCGCACAACTACCACACCGAGCTCGTTGACTTCGAAGTCGCCCACATCCGCATGCCACACAATGCCATCCTCAGGTACCCAGTGCTAGCCAAATTTAGGGCAGTCACCCACCATGGCTACAACGTCCTCAAGATGCCGAGAAGCGACGGAATCATCATAGTCCCATGCGAAGAAAGAGACGCAGTGTGCTCCCTCGAGCGTGCCTCCCAAGCTGCAGCAATCAAAGACCCTGACAGCGTGGGTGTGCAGTACCCTCCTAAGGCCAACCCCAAGAAGAAGAAGCGGCTACTCCGCACTAGGCCACAGGGGAGCGGCGCCTCCAGCGGCGCCACCTCAGGATCAGTGCTTGTGGCTGGCGAGACTCCCTCCCTCGCATAGGGCCGTGCGTCCGATGTCCTCCTCAAGCAGGGCTCGGGAGCTCTCTTCTAGAGGGCCTCAGTCCTGGCCAACATCACGAGGGAGGCGCTCGAGCCCCACGTGGAGGCGTGCTTCGCGGCACGTTTCCCTCAGGAGGACACCGGGTGAGGAGCACTCGACGTTGAGTAGTTCATCACCAAGGCCACTCAGGAGCTTCAGGAAGCAAGGGCAATACGCGGCGACCACCACCGACCTGGCGCTGCTCCCCATCCAAGCGAGGTTGGTGAGCTGCGCATCTGCATCGACATCCCGGGGCTCAATAGGGCTGCATCTCAGGAGCACTTCTGGCCTTCGCGTGTTGGACGGTGTGAGGGTCCACCTCACAGCTACCTTCGCATGCCGTTTGGCCTGTCGAGCGTGGCAGCATCCTTCCAGCGCAACTTGCGGACCATCCTGTCAGGTCAGGAGGCCATGCATCACATAGTCCTGGCAGAGATGGAGACAGTCCTTAGGAGGCCACCTGAGCCTCCAGAGCCTCCCGACGCTCTGGGTCTCGACGGCTCATGAGGAGCAACTTCTTTGCCACGCATCTTCCGCTACCTCAACATTCCTTCGACAACCAAACCAGGTGGCATTTTCCAAGTTTATTTAGCTGGGAGCGCCCCCTGGGCTGCATCATTCCCAGGCCGCATGGTTGTTTCCCTACCGCATGCATCCACTTATGTCTTTAGCTTACTCTCATACTGGCTAGGGGCTTGTGCTCGGGTCCGTCCCTGCAACGCTGAAAAATTTGAGTGGTCGAGCTCTGGCTCGCAGCACGCCCACGCACGTCACCTCACCAGACCTTCAGTGCCTTCACCTCCGTGCGAAGCAACCAGTGGCGGACCGGCAATCACCATGGCAATTTGTGCCCTTCCTCGCGCGAACTTGCAGGAACCTCCTGAGAACTACAGCGGGCGGTACTGCGGGCTCCCTCTTCTCCCATGCAATTCGATTGCGTGTTAAAAGGGGGGCTCCTGAGCATCACGACTCAGGAGCTCTTACTGGCTCTCCAACCCTCACCCCCTGGCCTTGACCACGGCATCGTGACCTAGCATACCAGGGGTGGCTGAGCTCGCTCGAGGTCCGGGACCTGAGGACGAGAGCACATAGAAAAGCATGGAGAAGAGGAGGAGGCTCACACAGACCTAACCTAGCTACCCAATAGTGGACGACGCACAAGTCTGGCGCAACACGAGGAACCAGCTCCGGAATGCCAAGATAAGTCTTGCGCCTGGATCGACCCACCGCTACGGCATAAGATCCTTGCCTTTCACTGCCCTGCTGCGGGAACGTCGCCTCCCTTTCCCATCCTCAGGTAGCTGCTTGCGTGCTAAAGGGGACCTCTTGAGCATCGTGCCTCAGGAGCTCTTACTGGACCTCGAGCCGCTCACCTCCTGGCCTTGACCACGACATCGCGACCTGGCATACCAGCGATGGCTGCAGCCCGCCTTGCGACCGGGACCTGTCGGCGTAGAGCACCAAGCTGCCACGGGGTTGGAAAGGGGAGACCGCGCCTTAGCAGGACATGCGTTTGCAAATTTTCGTAATAAGGGTAATATTGACAAAAGACATTACAGACCCTTTACACGCCCCCACGGGGTCCATTCGATTTCTCGCAGAGAACAAAAAGGAGGGAGTTCCTAGGAGCCCTATCTACATGCGCCGAACGTTGCTGATGCCTTTATCAACAGTGGGCCATGAGAGGCCGGCGCCAACCCCATCCAGATCAGTGACAGCGGTGGCCGGACGCTGCAACCTTGCTCCGGGCCTGGCGAAAGCTTGGGGGCACGTAGCTGTCGTCGCTTGTCTCTGGAGTCTCGACGAGCTCGGGAGAATCGCTGGACCACCAGGAGTCACCACTGTCGCTGGAGGAGCTGCTGGAGAGCCCAGCGGCAGGCTCAATGTTGGTCACTACTCTGTCCTGACGACCCTCTCCAGGGCAGCACTCCAAGCGGCGGCCTTCCGCATCGAACACCTTGAAGAACATCATGGAGGCACAGTCATACTTGAAGTGGATGGCGGGGGTGCCTTCCGCGCGGCAAACCCAGGCGACCTCGCCCCAGCCGTGAGTCGTGAAGATCTTGCCCGGTGAAACGGCTTCAACCTCCACTCCAGTCGCCCGGGCATCACAGTCGGCGTGCTGCAGCCAAAGTTCGAGGGGGGCCCTTGGCGGCATTTCGATGGAGAAGAACTGCGGTAAGCGGATCCAATTGCGTGGAGGCATCACCACCAACATCATGAGTTCGCGTGAGGAGTTTGCGGCATTGACTCCTGGGGCGACGGCGTGCGTCACTGCGGTGCGGCGACCATGGCCCTGGCGCGGGCGGCGGCTCTCATCGCCCCTCCCTCCAGAGCCCTCAGCTTGGGCGTACAAGGGCAACGGATACCCGGGAGGTGGCCGCTCGTACCATGGCCTTGACACTTCTGGCCTCGCGACTATGTCACGACGATGGGACAGCCTCTTCTTCAGCGGAAGTGGCTCGGGCTCATTAAGGGGAGTCTTTCCCTTTTCTGCGGTCGATGCAGTGAGGGATGAAGCGAGGAAGAAGAAGGAGCGGGAGAAGCAAATGAAGAGATGGGAGACAGGGGCTCCGCCCCCTCTTCCCATTTATAGACAAGGGGAGGCCAACCGCCGGCCTCCATGATCTAAGGTAATAATGATCTTTTTCTACAAGCATCAAGGACTCGTCAAGTCGGGCAGTTGCTGAGGCAGCGCGGTGAAGCGGAGACGCCCACATCCAATCAGTCGCCACGCATCAACCGTGGTCGCAGGTTGTTGGGGCCCACGGTGCTCCGCACTTGCCCTTTGGCTTTGCATTGAAGCCAAGTCCGAGCGCGCCTTGGGCCCGGGGGCTACTGTCGGCGTTCTGGAAATGGGGGTCCCCAGACTTGCTTGCATGTGGCCCACAGCATGGCTCCACCAGCGGCCCTGTACGACCCATCTTCACGAGCAAACACTCAATACCCTCGCGAGGGGCCAAGCCTCGCGAGGCGGACGACACAAGACCTCCTCAGGGGCTGACCCACCAGGCTGGCTCGCAAGCGGCGGAGAGATCAAGGCAAGGGACACCTCGCGAGGTTTTTGTGATGCAAGCCATGATGACTGTAGCCAGGCGGGAGCCAGGCAGGAGCCAGCGAGCGCAGTGTCCTTGTTTCCTCTTTGGTGCTAAAGAGGCAAGCGCAGGCGAGGAGTTCCGAGGCATCAGGCAAAGGTTTCCATATTGGTGCAACAAGACCAAGACCAGCAGGATAGCAGGACGGAGGTCACCGTGGAGCAAAAGACGGTGTCACCACCACAGCCTTTAGCAGGCGAAGACTAATTTTGTCAGGATAACTTGTACTAGTTGTCTGCCTTCGAATTTGGCCGTTGTGGGATTCCTTCCCGCTCAATATTTGGGAAGAGGACCAGGGCCTCTATAAATAGGACTAGCCACCACAGTAGGAGGCACCTGATCTAGAGAGTGGAACTGATCCAGAGAAACGAATTGATCAAGAGAGAGAGAGAGAGAGAGGCTTCAGTTCATCCTCAACCACACAAGTTCTCCAAGCACAAGAACACCTCTCCTCTGGAGGCTGTCCTTCCCTTGTAATTGTTCGTCCTCAGCCGAAGAGGCAATCCACCACACCACACTGGAGTAGGGTATTACACCACATCGGTGGCCCGAACCAGTATAAACTCTTGTGTCTCTTGTTCTTTGGGTTCATCGAGCTAGGTCGCAAGATCATGATGTGTGCGAGCTAGAGGGGGGAAAGATCTTCGTGCGCACCCCAGTGTTCGAACCTCAAGGGTTGTGCCGGAATTCAAAATCCAACAAGGAGGCAGCATTGCAAGCAAGTAGTGAAGGTTTCAACTTGGAAAGGAAGGTGGAAACAGGGGAAATGTGGCTTTTGGTAAGGGGGAGGGGGCGGGGAGGTCGATATTTCCGTGGAAGCCGAAAATTTTGGATCGGTGCAGTGCAAAAACTGATGTGCAAAGTGTCATCAGACACCGTCCCTTATTCAGCACTGTGTATGATATGTGAACATCACAAACGATTCATATAGCTTAACCCGTGTGTGATGAGTTTGAACATCAAATTTTTTTGTTTGAATTTCCCTGGTTACAGTGGTCATCCACGTCATTGCATAATTTGGGTACACAAAGGAGACTACAACACACCCACACTTCTTAATCGAGCAAGTTCAGCAATTAAATAGAGCTAGCTAACCTAAACATTACTCTAACAAATTAAAGATGTCGGGGATATACCCCACGGTGTAACCCGACCGGAAGTATAGCCCGGCCGGACTTGGCGATTCACTAGCGACCCGCACTGACCATACGGTTTATAAGCAACCTGACTGAACATTATGACTCACTAGTAACCCGGCGGGCGGGACAGACGGATGATAAGGCCCAAGGCCCAAAAGGCCGGTTTATGTTAATGGTGGGCCGGTTTAAGAGAAAAAGGTGTGAGGAATATTTCCCTTATAAGGAGTCAAGACCCGGACTTGTATCCGGTTTCTATTAGAAGATATAGTAGTCCTAATCCTAATAGAACTCCACATGTAACCCGCCCCTTCAATATATATAAGGAGGGGCAGGGCTCCCCAAAGAGGGAGAGGAAAAGAAATAATCTCTAGGGCTAGACACAACAAAGAGGAGAGCCGGTTTATGCGGCGACTCCATCATGAGCGTAATGAGACCTAGCCACAAACAACATGTAGGGCTATTCCGGATGATGTTTCCCGGGGCCGAAAGTTGTCTAAATCCTTGTCTTGTATTGCGTCTCTCGGTTCCGCTCAACCCCTCTCAAACTACTACATAGATGCGTTGGCCTCAAGACTAAATCCTTTCAACGAGGACATCTGCCATGACAATTCCACGACAGTTGACGCCCACCGTGGGGCCAGCACAATGTTGTTGAGTTCTTGAAGGAATTTTTTCTCAGGATCACGGAGTTTGCAATCAGCCAAATAATGAAAAGCCGGTGCGGGAAGCTTTACTCTAATTCAAGAGGACGAGAGTTGCATGTTATGTGCTGCCCTGACCAGGTGAGTCGCCAAAGCCAGATCGATTTGTGTTGAACCGCTGAAATATTGCCAAGGTCGATAGAGCGATCCATCAATCCGAAAAAAACAGATCGCTTTTGGAGTATTGCGGCACATCGCCGAGACCGACATGAATTCCATCAACTGCATCAATCCGGTCGACACGTCGGTTTACTCGAGAGATGTTGGAATTTTTTTTCCATACCTATAGAAGTCAAGTCCCAAGGTTATTTTTGTTCTGACTGGCCACCGCTTCGTTACGCAATACAAAAGCTAAAGTACTAGTACTGCTTAAACTAGCACTCTGCCACATGAAAGCCAACATCAACTATTCCTTTTTGGGAAGAGGGCTAGTACTACTTGAGTACTACTAGATGAGATGTGTTCTATCCTTAATTACTACATCCATCCAAGTCGGCCTCCGAGTTGGAAGAAGTCAAGTGCTACTAGAGGATCATTCGCAAAGTGAGGTCAAGAGAAGAAGATAAGGAAAGAAGCAAACAACTTGTTCATCAAAAAAGGGTCAAACCAACCACGACTCGGAGGAGGACACGGATGAGAGTCGATTAAGCCGGCCACGACATGGGGAGTGGACGTGGATTCGATCCTCCGCAAGAGCCGCCAAATCACCTTCAAGAATACTTACTGAGCCGCCGTTGGAGTTAGATTTCTCGCGACCTGATTCAACCCGTCGTCGCGAGTCGCTCCTCTGGCCCTCTGCGCCGCTATGCTGGCCCTGAGTCGCCCTGGTCCGAACTGACCTCGCCGGCCGCGGCGTTCACCTCGCGCCCGCGCGCGCTGTTTCCTCTGCCACACAACGCGTAGGGTCGTTGCAACCATCTGAGTACTACTAGTGCTCCCCTGCTTACATGGAAGCAGTACTACTAGAAGTACTGTAGTTTATATTTTAAATCCCTCAATAATTGGCGAGGACTGCATCTATTGATCCATCAGGCTATCACATCGAGTCAACGTGGTGCAAGATGTTGAACCATTGCCAATAATTACGGGCGCCGTGAGCCGCCATTGCCGCAGCGCGTTCCGGTTGGTCATATCCACTGCTGAGCCGCTGTAGCCACAAGCGTATTCCGGCCTTGAGCCGCTGCCGTGAGCCACTGTAGAGCCGCCGCGCCGACCAGGCTTTGATCTCCATCACGGGCCGCCCACTGCTGTTGTCCCGCCGAGCCGCCGAAGTGTTCCTCACTGTCGTGTTACTCTAGTTTGCACAGATGTTTGAGGAGTCTCCTAGCAAGGTGCTGCACAAGTTGAATGCCAAATTTCAAAGGCTCAAGACCAACGACGACACTTGTGCTATTTTAATTAAAGAAGGGTCTAAGACTAATCATTATTGGTGGTACGGCAAGTTGGCTGCCCCTCGAACAAAAAAGATGTCAGTACAAAAACAATTCTGAAAAGGCTTCATCCCAACGTCACCGTCGCCGCCGCGTTAAATTGTCGAGGCCACGTTGAGCTGCCTCTGCCGTGTTGAGTCACCGGGAGTCGCCGGTCTGCCTGAACCGCCGAGATTATATTGAGCCACCTCTGACGCGGCGTACAGATCATCAGTCATTCACAAACATCAGGTGATATCTATCTAAGTTTATCTTATTAACACTGATTGTTTTTTGTCAAAGAACAATTACTTTGCCCTGTAATATTTTTACACAACATAAATTTTTTATGCCATTGTACCGGGGATACAGAGTGCAAGCGCTAAGCATTCGTCCATGGCACGCTGCTCGACAAACATGCGTGCAGTCCGCTGTTCCCGCGGTCTAGTATGCATCAACTCGTCAGGACCGTGCGAATTGCCTAATAAAGTGCGCACACGCTGCCGTCCCATACAGTCCGATCTACATCAATATTCGACCGGCTTACCTGGCTGTGCCGGTTTACAATACCACAGCCTCACCATGGCGATCATCAATTCTGCGGTGGATATTTTATGGCCTAACATATCAAGGTGAAATATGTCCAATCAATTTTCATTAATACATTTTTTATTCTTTAAGACAACAAATTACTCCGGCTTGCAATATTATTTATGCAGGAGCAATCGTTCACCGCAAAAGCTATGGCCGTGTCATGGATGTATAGCTCGCGCCACTGTTATAAGGCGCTAGTATCTTACCATGCCGTCAAGGTCGATGAATATATGTGCAAGCCACCATTCTGCAGACCGGTTTACATCAATATGATGTGGTTAACTCGCCCATCCACGCCGTTTTACAATGTCGTGGCCGATTCATGTGTCTGTGCCGCCTCTGAAGCCACGGTCATCTTTGTCATCCGTCTCTCGCGGCCTGGTCTACATCAACACATTGGGCCGCACCTGTCTACATGAGCTGTTTATTGACCGCCATCTGCGATGGATGACTCAATGGACATGCGCACAAGTTGCCGCCACTACAGTTTGGGTAGACTTCAAACAACCAGCTAGGATGAATCGCTGGCCGGATTATTTACACAAATCATATGGAGTCATTTATGACCCGCCATTATCGACCTCAAGCTTCCGTGGATTTGCATTGCATTATCAACGCCGTAGTTTCGGTGCTTGATCGGTCGGGCCGTGAAGACGTACGACTACATCAACCGCGTTGTGCTAACGCTTCCGCTGTCAGTCTACAAGGGTACGTAGATTGCACTCTCCCCTCTCGTTGCTATGCATCATCATGATATTGCGTGTGCGTAGGAAAATTTTGAAATTACTACATTACCCAACTGTGGTATCAGAGCCAGGTTTTATGTGTCGATGTTATATGCACGAGTAGAACACAAGTGAGTTGTGGGCGATATAAGTCATACTGCTTACCAGCATGTCATACTTTGGTTCGACGGTATTGTTGGACAAAGCGGCCCGGACCGACATTATGCGTACGCTTACGCAAGACCGGTTCTCCCGATGTGCTTTGCACAAAGGTGGCTAGCGGGTGACAGTTTCTCCAACTTTAACTGAACCGAGTGTGGCTACGCCCGGTCCTTGCGAAGGTTAAAACATCACCAACTTGACAAACTATCGTTGTGGTTTTGATGCGTAGGTAAGATTGGTTCTTGCTTAAGCTCGTAGCAGCCACGTAAAACTTGCAACAACAAAGTAGAGGACGTCTAACTTGTTTTTGCAGGGCATGTTGTGATGTTATATGGTCAAGACATGATGCTAAAATTTTATTGTATGAGATGATCATGTTTTGTAACCAAGTTATCGGCAACTGGCAGGAGCCATATGGTTGTCGCTTTATTGTATGCAATGCAATTGCGCTGTAATGCTTTACTTTATCACTAAGCGGTAGCGATAGTCGTGGAAGCATAAGATTGGCGAGATGACAACGATGCTACGATGATGATCAAGGTGTCGCGCCGGTGACGATGGTGATCACGATGGTGCTTCGAAGATGGAGATCACAAGCACAAGATGATGATGGCCATATCATATTAGTTATATTGATTGCATGTGATGTTTATCTTTTATGCATCTTATCTTGCTTTGATTGACGGTAGCATTTTAATATGATCTCTCACTAATTATCAAGAAGTGTTCTCCCTGAGTATGCATCGTTGCGAAAGTTCTTCGTGCTGAGACACCACGTGATGATCGAGTGTGATAGGCTCTACGTTCAAATACAACGGGTGCAAAACAGTTGCACACGCGGAATACTCAGGTTATACTTGACGAGCCAAGCATATACAGATATGGCCTCGGAACACGGAGACCGAAAGGTTGAGCGTGAACTTCAAAAAGAACGGCAAGCAAGTTGCTACTCAAGAGAAAAAACCCAAACCTGGACCTAAGCCTGAAACTGAGTGATTCTACTGCAAGCAGACTGGTCACTGGAAGCGGAACTGCCCCAAGTATTTGGCGGATAAGAAGGATGGCAAGGTGAACAAAGGTATATGTGATATACATGTTATTGATGTGTACCTTACTAATGCTCGCAGTAGCACCTGGGTATTTGATACTGGTTCTGTTGCTAACATTTGCAACTCGAAACAGGGACTACGGATTAAGCAAAGATTGGCTAAGAACTCTTCCCCGACACTCTGCTGGATCAGAGTCCAGGGATCGTCATCGAGCTGAACGTGTGCTAAAACTCGGAGGTGTCGTAGTTTCAGTGCTTGATCGGTCGGGCCGTAAAGACGTATGACTACATCAACCGTGTTGTGCTAACGCTTCCGATGTCGGTCTACAAGGGTACGTAGATCGCACTCTCCCCTCTCGTTGCTATGCATCACCATGATCTTGCGTGTGCGTAGGAAAATTTTGAAATTACTACGTTTCCCAACATTGACAAGTCAATCTCATAGACCCTGAACTTGTCAAAATTAAAATGACGATTGGTTAAAGAATGAGGTCCATCTTAAAAGGCTTTGTAAAATGGTTTAACTCAGTGGCCTGGCAGCCCATGAAAAGCCTCGAATTTGGGGCCTGGCAGCCCATGAAAAGCCTCGACTACAAGTTTTCATATGTTTTTATTTCCCAAGTTTTTCCTCCTTTGATGAGGTTTATAATATTTTATGATAAATCGGCGTTTATTGACCCGGCTTGGCTTTCAACTACAAGTTGTTAGTACATGATCAGTTATAATCCGGCGCTTATTGACCCTGTCTGGTCTCGACTACAAGTCGCTAGTATTATATATGGATAATCCGGTGTTTATTACAACTCGGTACGGTTTTATCATAAACTGGAAAAATATGGAAGGAGCTATCAGTACTCAAGACTGGGGTTATTACCCTTACTACAAAAAGTTGGTAAACCAACAATGTGATTCACCCTTACTGGTATGATATATTTCATATTTGATTATTCTTAAGTGCAGTCTTGGTTATAAACCCGGGTTATATGTTGGGTATTATGACCCGTCCGGCGGTAAAACGCCAGGACACTTTAAACTTGTTGTATGAAGAAACAGGTTGAATAAAGCAGGATTATAAACCACCAGCGTTTATTAACCCGGCCTGGCTTTCGACTATAAGTCGCCAATATGACGATAAATTATCCAGTGTTTATTAACACGGACTGGCTTGGGATTATAAGTTGCCATTATATATTTGGATTGCGCCATTGGAATCATGCTCTCATAAATCATTGGATTATATTATTCAAATCTTCAAATAGATAACATGGCTGGATTTCATTATGGTTATCAGTAACTGGTATTATGATTAAAGTTTTCAAAGTCGCTTTAGCGCAATGGCTATTATATTATCAGTGGATAGGATTTATTCTACAATTGAAGGAATAGTCCCGAGTTGCTGCATGCTTACGACCCGGCACTTGGGGGCTACATTATATAAGTTGAGATTATATCAAATATGCAAGTCTCATGTCGCTGCAAACATGCACCATCACACTTGGGGGCTAATGCAAAGTCATTTTTTTGGCCTTATTGAAGACCCGACTCATCATATCATAATGAGTCGGCCCTTGGGGGCTACCAATTGCTCCTATCAATGATTCAAGGCAATTACAAGTCCCAGGTTGCAGCAAGCATGACAACCCGGCACTTGGGGGCTACATAATATGGAGGATTCAGTTTTTACTAAGTGACTAGGATGAACAACATGGATTTCTTCTTAAGTGGCGGTATTTATATTAAAGTAAGTCTTAAGCCATCACTTTGTTCTCCTCAAGACTTGTGGGCTACAGGTAATATGGATATAAGGGAGAAAAATCTTCAAATTCTCAGTTTTGAATAAACCAGATTAACCCGGTGTCTGCAACAATCATAACCCGGTGTCATCAATAATCATTAACCGGCGTTGGCAACAATGATGAACCGTCGTTGACAACAATCATGACCCGGAATTATCAGCTTTTATAACCCGCTGATTTTGGAAATCATAGCTTGGCAAGTGCTACATTTTCAAGCCGGCTGAATATCAGTTGAATATTTGAAGACCAATATTTTTTTCAAGTCAGAGCATTCAAGGCCGAATCAAATGGATTTTTTATTTGCAATATTTCTTCTACAAGCAAATTGATTATGAAGCTGGTCTATTGACCCGGATTTTCTAGAAGGAGGAAATGACAAGGACTTAAGGATGATCAGGTGCCGGTTTACACGAATTCTTAACCCGAAGCACAACCTGTCAAATTTTTTTCTTGTGTTTATTTTGCAGCATAAGTTTACCATGGATAAATCCAATCTAAACTTGGGGGCTAATGTCAGGGATATACCCCGCGGCGTAACCCGGCCGGAAGTATAGCCCTGCCAGACTTGGCGATTCACCGGCGACCCGCACTGACCAAACGGTTTACAAGCAACCTGACTGAACATTATGACTCACTGGTATCCCGGCGGGCGGGACAGATGGATGACAAGGCCCAAGGCCCAGAAGCCTGGTTTATGTTAATGGTGCACCGATTTAAGTGAAAAGGTGTGAGGAATATTTCCCTTACAAGGAATCAAGACCCGGACTTGTATCCGGTTTGTATTAGAAGATATACTAGTCCTAATAGGACTCCACATGTAACCCGCCCCTTAAACATATATAAGGAGGGGCAGGGCTCCCCAAAGAGGGAGAGGAAAAGAAAATAATCTATAGGGCTTGACACAACAAAGAGGAGAGCCGGTTTATGCGGTGACTCCCTCATGAGCATAATGCGACCTAGCCACAAACATCATGTAGGGCTATTCCGGATGATGTTTCCCGGAGCCTAAAGCTATATAAATCTTTGTCTTGTGTTGTGTCTCTTGATTCTGCTCAACCCTTCTCAAGATACCACATAGATGCGTTGGCCTCATGACTAAGTCCTTTCAATGAGGACATCTGTCGTGACAATTCCACTACAACAGTGCTCTAAATCAAACAAAACAAAGAGTACTACAACGGCTGGTGCTCGTCGATCTCCGCCGCCTCCTCCATCTCCAGCTTGCGCCCGACGATCTCCTGGGGAAGGGGCTCCATGGCATCCATCACACCATACTTGGTAAGCATCTCGCCATTCGCGTCTGTCATCTCTTTGGAAAAGGCCGCCACGAGGTGGGCATGGGTGGCCGTGATCTGGGCTTGGACGAGCTCCGTCGTGGCAAGGTATGCCACAGAGCAACAGACGACTTCTCGAACGCTTTCGGCGATTGCCAACTCTTCGACTGTGGGTTGCCGACTGTTGTCGAAGAAGCTTCATTCGATTTGTGCGGTCAGCGCCACAAGCTAGGCATGGGTGGCCTCGACATGGTCGCAGGCGGCATCCATCAGGGCAAAGGCCACTACTGCGAAACAGACAACTGTTGTGCCGCTCTTGCCAGTTGCTATCCCAAAGGCAGATGTTGCTTACGCCACCTGAGAAGCAACAGTGGCCGTGTGGGCTGCCTTGGCCGCCTGATCACATATTGTGGCTGAGGGAGTCCTGGATTAGGGGGTCCCCAGGCGTCCGGGCTATGTGACGTGGGTCGGACTAGTGGGCTATGAAGATACAAGATAGAAGGCTTCCCCCCGTGTCCGGAGACTCTCTTGGCATAGAAGGCATGCTTGGCGTTCAGATATGAAGATTCCTTTCTCTATAAACCGACTCTGTACAAACCATAGCCCCCTCCAGTATCTATATAAGCCGGAGGGTTTAATCCGTAGGGGCAGTCATAATCATACAGGATAGACATCTAGGGTTTAGCCATTATGATCTCATGGTAGATCAACTCTTGTGACCCCTATACTCATCAAAGTCAATTAAGCAGGATGTAGGGTTTTACCTCCATCAAGAGGGCCCGAACCTAGGTAAACACTACCTCCAGTTACCTTCGATCCTTAGACGCACAGTTCAGGACCCCATACCCGAGATTTGCCAGTTTTGACACCGACATCGGTGCTTTCATTGAGAGCTCCTTTGTGTCGTCGATGGAGGATTTGATGGCTCGTTCGATCATCCACAATGATGCTGTTTCGGGGGAGATTCCCCCCCCCCAGGCCAAATTTTCGTGTTCGGCGCCTTCGCGGTGCGAGCCAACTCGATTGGTCACCTCGAGCAGATCGACAGCTACGCCCCTGGTCACCAGATCAGTTTCCGGAACCTAAACCATGTTGCAGATATCCGAGGAGATTTGATCCTCGAAGGATTCGCGACCCGGTTACCGCTCTGGCCTAAGATCCAGAGCAGGCCGTCAGGTCCAAAGACGGGAGTCTAGAGCCCGCCGGACTATCTGCACGTATGGAGCTTGCAACTTGAGAAGCCTCGGATGCTACCTCTTAAGCACTGTGTTGGTTTTCCCTTGAAGAGGAAAGGGTGATGCAGCAAAGTAGCGTAAGTATTTCCCTCAGTTTTTGAGAACCAAGGTATCAATCCAGTAGGAGGCCACACGCAAATCCATCGTACCTACACAAACTAATAAGAACCCCGCAACCAACACGATAAATGGGTTGTCAATCCCTTCACGGTCACTTATGAGAGTGAGATCTGATAGAGATGATAAAATAATATTTTTGGTATTTTTATGATAAAGAGTAAAAGTAAAGATTGCAAAATAAAAGGTAATAGAAATAGCTTGTGGACGGAAGATTAATATGATGGAGAATAGACTCGGGGGCCATAGGTTTCACTAGTGGCTTCTCTCAAGATAACATAAGTATTATGGTGGGTGAACAAATTACTGTCGAGCAATTGATAGAAAAGCGAATAATTATGAGAATATCTAGGCATGATCATGTATATAGGCATCATGTCCGTGATAAATAGACTGACTCCTGTCTCCATCTACTACTATTACCCCACACATCGACCGATATCCAGCATGCATCTAGAGTATTAAGCTCATAAGAACAGAGTAACGCATTAGGTAAGATGACATGATGTAGAGGGATAAAATCAAGCAATATGATATAAACCCCATCTTTTTATCCTTGATGGCAACAATACAATACGTGTCATTTCCCTTTCTGTCACTGGGTTCGAGCACCGCAAGATTTAACCCAAAGCTAAGCACTTCTCCCATTGCAAGGAAGATCAATCTAGTAGGCGAAAACAAACTGATAATTCGAAGAGACTTGCAAAGATAACCAATCATGCATAAAATATTTTAGAGAAGAATCAAATATTGTTCATAGATAGACTTAATCATAAACCCAAAATTCATCGAATCTCGACAAACACACCGCAAAAAGAGTTTACATCGAATAGATCTCCAAGAAGATCGAGGAGAACTTTGTATTGAGATTGAAAGAGAGAGAAGAATCCATCTAGGTAATAACTATGGACCCGAAGGTCTGAAGTAAACTACTCACACATCATCGGAGGGGTCATGGAGTTGATGTAGAGGCCCTCCGTGATCGATGCCCGCTTCGGCGGAGCTCCAAAAAAGGCCCCAAGATGGGATCTTTTGGGTACAGAAGGTTGCGGCGGTGGAAATAGGGTTTCGTGGTGCTCCTTGATGTTTTCAGGGTATATGAGTATATATAGGAGGAAGAAGTAGGTTGGTCGATCCACGAGGGGCCCACGAAGGGGGAGGGCGTGCCAGGGGGTAGGCGTGCCTCTGCCTCGTGGACTCCTCATTTGTTTCTTGACGTCCACTCCAAGTCCTCTAGATCACGTTTGTTCCAAAAATCACATTCCCAAAGGTTTCATTCTCTTTGGATTCCGTTTGATATTCCTTTTCTATGAAACACGGAAATAGGCAAACAAACAGCAATTTGCACTAGGCCTTGGGTTAATAGGTTAGTCCCAAAAATAATATAAAAGTGTAAAATAAAGCCCATTAACATCCAAAACAGATAATATAATAGCATGGAACAATAAAAAATCATAGATACGCTGGAGACGTAACAAGCATCCCCAAGCTTAATTCCTGCTCGTCCTCGAGTAGGTAAATGATAAAAATAGAATTTTTGATGTGGAATGCTACCTAACATAATTATCAATGTAATTCTCTTTATTGTGGCAGGAATATTTAGATCCGAAAGATTCAAGACAAAAGTTTAGTATTGACATAAAAATAATAATACTTCAAGCATACTAACTAAGCAATTATGTCTTCTCAAAATAACATGGCAAAAGAATGTTCATCCCTACAAAATCATATAGTTTGGTCATGCTCCATTTTTGTCACACAAGAATGCTCTCATCATGCACAACCCCGATGACAAGCCAAGCAATTGTTTCACACTTTAGTAATCTCAAACTTTTTTCAACTTTCACGCAGTACATGAGTGCGAGCCATGGATATGGCACTATGGGTGTAATAGAATATGATGATGAGGGTTATGTGGAGAAGACAAAAAAAGAGAAAGTCTCAGATCGACGCGGCTAATCAATGGGCTAGGGAGATGTCCATCAATTGATGTCAATGCAAGGAGTAGGGATTGCCATGCAACGGATGCACTAGAGCTATAAATGTATGAAAGCTCAACAAAAGAATCTAAGTGGGTGTGCATCCAACTTTCTTGCTCACGAAGACCTAGGGCATTTGAGGAAACCCATTGTTGGAATATACAAGCCAAGTTCTATAATGAAAAATTCCCACTAGTAATGAAAGTGACAAAACAAGAGACTCTCTATCATAAACATCATGGTGCTACTTTGAAGCACAAGTGTGGAAAAAAGGATAGTAGCATTACCCCTTTATATATATTTTTTGGGGGGGCCTTCCTTTTTTTTATTTGGCCTTTCTCTTTTTTTGGGGACAATGCTCTATTGATGATGATCATCACACTTCTAAATGATGATCATCACACTTCTATTTATTTACAACTCAATGATTACAACTCGATACTAGAACAAAGTATGACTCTATATGAATGCCTCCGGCAGTGTACCGGGAAGGGCAATGAATCAAGAGTGACATGTATGAAAAATTAAGAATCGGTGGCTTTGCCACAAATACGATGTCAACTACATGATCATGCAAGGCAATATGACAATGATGATGTGTGTCATGATAAATGGAACGGTGGAAAGTTGCATGCCAATATATCTCGGAATGGCTATGGAAATGCCATAATAGGTAGGTATAGTGGCTGTTTTGAGAAATATATAAGGAGGTTTATTTGTGACAGAGCGTATCATATCACGGGGTTTGGATGCACCGGCGAAGTTTGCACCAACTCTCAACGTGAGAAAGGGAAATGCACGGTACCGAAGAGGCTAGCAATGATGGAAGGATGGGAGTGCATATAATCCATGGACTCAACATTAGTCATAAAGAACTCACATACTTATTGAAAAAATCTACAAGTCATCAAAAACCAAGCATTACGCACATGCTCCTAGGGGGATATATTGGTAGGAAAAGACCATCGCTCGTCCCCGACCACCACTCGTAAGGAAGACAATCAAATAACACCTCATGCTTCAAATTTGTTACACAACAGTCACCATACGTGCATGCTACGGGACTTGCAAACTTCAACGCAAGTATTTCTCAAATTCACAACTACTCAACCAGCACACTCTAATATTACCACCTTTATATCTCAAAACAATTATCAAGTATCAAACTTCTCCTAGTACTCAATGCACTTTTTATGAAAGTTTTTATTATACCAATCTTGGATGCCTATCATATTAGGACTAAATTCATAACCAAAGAAAATTACCATGCTGTTCTAAGGGACTCTCAAAATAATATAAGTGAAGCATGAGAGATCAATAATTTCTATAAAATAAAACCACCACCTTGCTCTAAAAGATATAAGCGAAGCAGTAGAGCAAAATTATCTAGCTCAAAAGGTATAAGTGAAGCACATAGAGTATTCTAATAAACTCTGATTCATGTGTGTCTCTCCCAAAAGGTGTGTAAAGAAAGCATGATTGTGGTAAAATAAAAAGAAAACACTCAAATCATACAAGACGCTCCAAGGAGAACACATATCATGTGGTGAACAAAAATATAGCTCCAAGTAAAGTTACCGATGGACGAAGACGAAAGAGGGGATGCCTTCCGGGGCATCCCCAAGCATAGGATTTTGGTTGTCCTTGGATATTACCTTGGGGTTCCTTGGGAATCCCCAAGCGTAGGCTCTTGCCTCTCCTTGTTACATAATCCATCAAATCTTTACCCAATACTTGAAAAATTCACAACACAAAACTTAAAAGAAAATCTCGCGAGCTCCGTTAGTATAAGAAAACAAACCACCACTTCAAGGTACTGAAATTAACTCATTCTTTATTTATATTGGTGTTAAACGTACTGTATTCCAACTTTTCTATGGTTCATAAACTCTGTTTCTAGCCACATATTCATCAAAATAAGCAAACAACACACGAAAAACAGAATCTGTCAAAAACAGAACAGTCTGTAGTAATCTGTAGGTTTAGAATACTTCTGGAACCCCAAAAATTCTAAACTAAATTGCTGGACGTGAGTAATTTATCTATTAATCATATTCAAAAATAATTAACTAAATATCACTCTCCAGTAAAAATTGGCAGCAAATCCCGTGAGCGCTAAAGTTTCTGTTTTTTTTACAGCAAGATCGCAAAGACTTTCCCCAAGTCTTCCCAAAGGTTCTACTTGGCACAAACACTAATTAAAAGCATAAAACCACATCTAAGCAGAGGCTAGATGAATTATTAATTACAAAACAGAGCCAAAAAAGAACACTACATCAAGACAGGACTTTGGGGTTGTCTCAGTGTCTTCAATATAGTTTTTATCAGCTTTCTTGGAGACCAACAGGGATGTTTCACTATCTTGAACCATATTTGCATTACTTCCTTTACCATTGCATAATAGGGTACTCTTCTCCAATATTTTATCTACGTTCTAAAAGAGAAACAAACAAACACATCTCAGGTTTACAATGTAGTATATGAAACTCATTTTGGTAAACCAGTTCAGTAGTAAGGTGGACAGTATAACAGCATGAAACAAACATATATCTATGTAGTATGGTCACTGTATGGTATTTATCATTCTAGTTTATGTTGCCAAATCAAGATAGATACAATTTGAATCATATCTATTTAAGACAAGGCAGCATAGACAGAATATAAGTGTGGGAAACTACACAGCAAAAACAACACTCGTAATGTGCATGGCATGAGAACATAACTGTTTATTCAATTGAAACTGAAATCAACATAGAGCAGGCTACAACAGCAAACAGCCAAACACGTTGAATAAACAGGTTTAAAACATACCTATTGCGCCATTGGAGTTTCAATTGCATCCTTCAAATTTGAAATTAGTTGGTATTAGTAAATACAGTGATGCGAGAGCAAAGTAGTATGAACCATAGCTACGAAACCTGACCTGACAATAATTCTTCTTCTGCTTTAAGCATTGACTTTGGGTTCGGAGTGGTTGTCCTCGTGATTTGGGCACTGCAGTTGCCTTACTAACTTCTCATGTTTGGGTGCTCTATGGTGGAGACGGTGTTGTGTCAACGGGAACTAGGTGTCTATCTGCTGGGGTTGGGGTTAGAAGGGGTGTAGCTGGTTCTCTGTCCAACTGGGTAGGGGTACAATCTGCATGAGTGTGGGTTATGTGTGGTGGGGCTGGTTCTTGGGCAAGAACAACCGTGGTTCTATCTGCATCGACTGGTAGCACGATCTTTTCTGAAGACCGTGTTTTACTCCCATAGATACTGCCATCACTCCCTCCAATTGAAATGGCTGATAAACAAGAAAAGTAATTGAATGTACAGACATTGTAAGATAGACAGGTGCGATGGATAGTAGGGAAGAAAACAGGGCATGAAATAATTCACATTTATGTTGTCTAAGCAAACAGAATAGCAGGACATAATTTCACATATATGATGGCTAATTAAACAGGATAGCATGACACAATTTCACATGTATGATGGCTAACTAAACAGGATAGAATGACATACTTCAAAATATGATGACTATGTAAACAGGATGACATGATATAACTATACGATGTGTCTATTAAAGTGGTTGGCATGCCATAAATCACAAACATGTCGTCGATGGAAACATGATGGCATGATATAATTCATGGATAGAATGACATAATTTAAAATATGATGACTATGTAAACAGGATGAGATGATATAACTATATTATGTCTTTAGAAAGTAGGTTGGCATGCCATAATTCAGATACATGTTGTCTATGTAAACATCATGGCATGACATAATTCAAATATATGATTTATATACTAAGGAAGTGAGCAGAGGGAAATCGCATATATGATGTGTCAACTAAGGAGATGGCATTCAATATTGTGTATATGATGTAAAAACTAAGCATTGTAATACAACATATGCATTATATGAGTAATATAACCTTGCCAAGTTTGAGCATACACCTCATGGGGATAATAGGACTGGTCATCTGCCTCTGAATCCTCCTCTGAAGAGCTATCTATAACCAGCAAGATATCTGCTTCAGCAGGTAGCATTGTGTGCTCCGAAGACCTTGTTTTCACTCCAGATTTCTCCATCACCAATTCAAATGGCTGATGCACAGGAAGAGCAGTTGAATATACAAACATTGTCGACAAAAGCAATGAGAAATACAAAAAATGGCAGAATGATATAATTCACATATATGACGCTTGCCTAAACAACATGGCATTTCATAATTCACATACATAATGCCTTGCAACAAGATAACATTGCATAATTCACATATATAATGTCTTGCAACAAGATGGCATTGCATAATTCACATATATGGTAATTAGACACTAAACAGGTGGCATTCACACAAAGCATGTCTAAACTAAGCAAATGACATAGCAATGCAAGATACCATACGCACGATATGAGCAACATAACCCTGCCAAGTTAGGGCATGCACCTTGGGGGGAAATATGACTGGTCATCTGTCTCTGAATCCACCTCTGAGCAGCTATCGGTAACCAGCAAGACATGCGCTTCGTCAGATAGCATTGTCTGCTCTGAAGACCTTGTTTCCACTCCAGATTTTTTCCATGACCGTGCCGAATGGCTGATGCACAAGAAGAGTAATTGAATGTACTAAAATTGTTGACAAATTTAACACGTAATAAAAAATGATGGCATGATATAATTCACATATAAGATGATTGGCTAACCAGGGTGGCATTGCAAAATTCACATATATGATGCCTGGCTAGACAAGATGGCATTGCATGATTCACATGTACGATAAAGAAACTAAACATATGGCATTGACACAAAGCATGTCTAAACTAAGCAGATGACATCTTTAATGTATACAGTAAGCAATGCAAGGCACCATATGCATGATATTACCAACATCAGCATGCCAAGTTAGAGCGAAGACCTCATGGGGTAAATAGGAGTGGTCTTCTCCTTCTGAATCCCCCTCAGAATAGTTATCTTCCTCTTGATTACGATCCGAAATTGGTGGAGGGGGGCTGCCTTTGCGCCCACCATGGAACGACGTCTGCATGAAATTTTATTGCCACGCAAGGCTCGTCTCTTTTGCTCTGCATGATTAGTTCCATTGTGTACAATAACTGGCATGCATAGGAATAAAACATAGTGAGATTATGTAAGGAGTGCATGCACAAATCCAGAGTGATGGTAGCAAACTGTGGATAGACCCAAAACCAATGATAGCAGGCAGATAATAGCTTTAGTTAAAAAATACAGATAATGGCTCCTTAAATGTTTGTTTGCACCCAACATGAAACTCATAGTAGACACCGGAGATTAACCAGATAGTAGACAGATAGTACTGATTGCTGCCCCAATATGTACCCCACAACCATTTAAAAACTCAAGTTTCAGTATTAGTTTGGACCTGACTCGGAGTCTAATAGGTGAACACGACAATAATGTAGCATGTCATCATATTAAGCGACGCATAACGTAAGAAGACACGGAAGAGTGCGACCTCTCTTGCGGACCCATGTAGTCCTCAAGGTCATCTGCTCAGTTGATGATGGTAATGCAGTTGTCGTGGCTGCCGGTGGCGGGGAAGAAGATCTGAGGCGGCGAAAGATAGTCTGGAGAGCGGATCCCTGCTGTGGTGAACCCTTCCGTCATTGGAGCAGCTAAGCTGGGGTGGAACACGGCGCTGCAGGAACGGGACAAACCACACAAGGTTTTCTTTGACACATATCTGTAACAGAAGTAATTGAGTAAGGGCTTGTTTGAATTTGAGGATTCTAACAATGCAGGGATAGGAAATAGACAGGAATAGGATAGGAATGCACGTGCAAAACAAAGAATTCAGAAACACTGGATTTCTACCAATCTGGGTGTTTGATTCACAACAATTGGAAGATCACAGGATGTAAAAAAGCATGGTGAGATTAAGTCAAACCACAAGAAAATGTACGGTTATAATGTTATTATGCTACTATCTCTTAGTCTTGTGCTTGATGAATAGGAATATGAAAAAGAGGAGAAGTGGAAATTAGAATTCCTATGGTTTTTCTTTCAAGGAGACACTAAAGGAACAAATCCTACAGTTTTCCTTTGGTCCATTCCTTTGCACCAAATTCATGAAAAGTAGTACCATAGGAAACTTTCCAATTCCGATGTTTTTCATTCACTTTTCCTTTCAAGCACTGGCGATTCTAGTAGGCAGGGTTGAGCAAGGAAAATCCTACACTAAAAAATGTTTTTGTGCTACTTCTATTACTTTGGACCTAGGCCACTGCCATACTAGCTCAACTCCCAGGCCCATCGACAAATGCATAGCTCAAACGCGCAGAGATAAATAATGATGGCGTTCAAGAGAGTCCATCACGGATAGCTAAGTTGCCTGGTACCTCACTTCTTGTCATATAGTAGGATAAAATAATCGTATTTCCCGTTACTACGAGTGCTCAGTAGACAATATATATAACATGTAGAGTTAAAAAGAGATGCAACAAGTGTACAACCTCTTTGGCGAAGCCATGTCGATCTCAGCGTGATTGGGTTGGCCGGTGAGGATGCTCCGGCTGACTTGGCTATCGGAGGAGGGGAAGAAGATCTTAGGCGTCTGGAGATGGAGCCCGAGGTACTGCTCCGCTGTGATGGAGGGTTTCGTCGTTGGAGCAGCTCCGGTGAGTTGTACGACGCCGAGGCTGAAGCAGGAATTCTAATAGCATCTCCAATACATGACGTAAAATACATCAGCCGCTCATCTCTGAACTTAACTGCCAAAACTGAACTTAACTGTCAAAACTGAACTTAACTGTTGAAACCGAACTTAACTGTCAAAACTGAATTTTGCTGTCGAAACTGAATTTTGATGTCAAAACTGAACGCACTAGCAAGGTGGGGCTACACGTCGGTCGACTGACTTTTTCATCTCTGGTCAGTCGATTTTGCAGCCATTGGATACGTAACCAAGGGCCTTCGGTTCATCTTCAACCTCCACCCCCCTGAGCCACCAGCCACCACTGGCCAAACAGCAGCCCCCGCCACCCGCGACCGACGGTGCGCCGCCCCGCCCGCCCCAAAAACACCCCCCACCGCCGATCCGCCGCCGCCCCGGCCATCCCTCTAGGCCCCCCGCGCTGAGCTTTTTCTCCGGCGATCCCCACGCCACCGCCCC